>NC_066281.1:616060-919090 GCF_905404315.1 Leptidea sinapis | reverse complement strand
AATTCAGAAATAAAGAAATAAATGCTGCTAAAAATAAATATAGGCAAAGTCAAATAGAATTATGTAAAGGAGATTATAGGAAAATATGGAGGAATATTAATAGCTGGATAGGAAGGGTGAAACCTAATATAGATAATGTAATTATGAAGTACATAGGAAAAACCAATAATTTGATAAATATTTGTGATGAATTTTCAAAAAGTTTTACGAAAGAAATCATAGATTAAAACATGTTTGTAATATGAAATTGTTAGACCGAACGACATATGTAAACCTAAATAATGTATCCTTCAGATTTGCTAAACCCTCATCGAGGGATATTTATAAAATAATCAACAGACTTAATATTGAAAAATCTCCTGGTATAGATAAGATAAGAGTTAAAGACTTAAAATTTATCAACGAAAAGATTAGTCCAGTTTTAGCGCATTTTATAAATATTAGTGTTTTAACTGGATTATATCCGAATATATTAAAAAGTGCATTAATTAGACCTGTTTATAAAAGTGGTAGCCATTACGAATATACTAATTATAGACCAATAGCAATGTTATCAGTGATAAATAAGATTGTTGAAAAAATAATTGTATGACAAGTTTGCTCTTTCTTAGAAAAATTCAGTATGTTGACACCTCACCAGCACGGCTTCAGACAGGGGCGCAGCACTAAAACAGCGCTTATCAACTTTTCCAACTTTATAAATGATAGTCTAAATAGTGGAAAGCAGGTAATAGCTATCTTTCTAGACTACAAAAAGGCATTTGAAACTTTAGACCATGATATATTGCTGCAAGCCATGGAAGAATGCGGAGTGGGGGGTAAAATGAATCAGTGGTTCAGAAACTACCTCTCTAATCGGACAATAAACACGATGATAAATGGAACCACTGGTGAAGAGGCTAAGGTGACCCTAGGGGTGCCGACTGGCTCTGTATTTGGCGCTATTGGGTTTACAATGCTTGTCAACAGTGTAGTTAACGTCGTGCAAAAATGTAATATTTATATGTATGCTGATGACATGTGCCTATTATATGCGTCTGAAAACATAGATAATGCACAAAGGCCATCCAAGACGATTTCGAAAATATTATAAAATGGGTGCATGACAACAGCATCATATTGAATCTAGAAAAAAACTAAGTGTTTGCATATTTTTTCTACCTACAACAGAAATGCAAAAAATGTAAACTACAATAATATAGCTATAATAGGACATACTTACGAATGTTTACACCGAAATAAAGTAAATTGTAACTGTTCCGCAATATAATATGTAGAAAAATACAAATATTTAAGGATTAGTAGTTGATAAGAACTATAATTTAAAATTACATATTGACGCGTTATGCATAAAATTGAGAGCTATTTTAAGCAAATTTTATCAACTAAGGTACGTAACTAATAAACAAACACTTCGCACTGTGTACTATGCGTTAGTTGATTTGCTTATCAACTACGCTGTTGGTGTGTATGGTCGTACCTACAATACATATACTAAAGAGGTATATATCTTGCAAACCAGATTTATAAAATATTTGGTAAGCAAAAAAGATAAAAATATTGTGTTTATCGAAAACTATATTCACTAACTAAAATACTACCTGTTGATTTAAAAACCAAATTCCAAATAGCAATAGATTTTTATTTTGACGATAGTTTGAGAGTTCCTATAAAAAATAAATATAACTCCAGAAGCGTGAGGGAAGGAAAGTTAATGGTTCCAAAGACTAAAAATTACTACGGCAAAAGATTGAATGAATATGTGGTGCAAGTGAAATAAGTCATATATAACGAGATAGCGTGGCTGAGGAGTGTTCCCAAACTAAATAAAAATGCAGTTAAATTTAAGATGAAAAATGCGCTGTTGAATAGCATTGAATAACTCTCACTGAATGTTTTTCAATGTTATTCAACAATGCTTTATGCTAATATAGTATATAGATTTAGTAAATGTTTTCTTTTGTCTAATTTTAATAATTCTTATAATGTTTAGTTGTAAGTCCTAATAGTTTAGATTAAAGTAAGTAGTAGTTAAGTATGTACACATAATTAAATGTTTTTTAAGCGCATTAACTTGCCAACAAACTGTTGAAGTTTGGCAAGATATATTAATAAGTTAAAAGTGTACTTATTTAATTTAAAAAAAAAATAAAAAAAAATTAAGTTCTATAATTCCTTACAACTTCTTATACTTCCATCTTTGTCTATTTTCGCAGCGTTCGCCAGGAAAACTCTTTCTTATTATTTATTTATTGTAATATATAAAAAATCAACCTATATACATTTAAAAAACCTTTGTGTTAATCCAGGGTGTGAGCTTCCTCTATACAAAATTTTATTAAAATTGGTCCAACCATTTACGCGTGAAGAAGAAACAAACATACATACGCACTCACAAACTTTCACCTTTATAATATTAGTGTGATTTAGCAATTACATTTTATTATACATTATAATATTTGTAACTCAATGTGCAATTAATGTGCCGCACGCGTGAATACCTTTTAGATTAACTACCAGATTTTTTTTCTAATTACTGACACTTATCGTATTATTTTGGATAATTCACACTATATCTCAATAAATAATTGCCTATCTGTTATTCTGATATGCAAGCTATATTACTGTATATATTTCTTTGTGCGTCTGTTGTAACTGAACTCCTCCTAAACGGCTGGATCGATTTTGACCATTTTTTTTGTGTTTTCCAGTGAAGTTGAGATTGGTGAAGATTCTCAATTCCGTCCATATAATATTTGTCGGAAACAGATGGACAGATGGACAAAACTTTAGTACCTTTAGTAGTAGTAGTATTGGTTTTAGGTAACGTGTAAATATTAGGCATGAATTTTAAATACGTTATTTTCACTTTCATAAATTATATTGACTGAGAGAATAATATGTAAATAATACTATAAGTTTCACAAACTACCATACATTTGAATATTATGATAATGGCGATGTCATAATGTCATAAATTGGTGACAATCAATTTGCCAGAGTAACGTTATAAATGATGCAATGGCTGTAATATAATATTGGCCTACAGCGCGGTGTCCGGTTCTACGAGTTACAGAAATCGGTACGAGAAACTTTAATTTAACATGATTGATTTCATCTGACAAGTAAACCTATTGTCTTATCGCATAATATTTTATTCTCTCTCATTGAAATTGAAAATAATAGATAATATATTAATAAAAAAAAAAAAAAAGTACGGTTTTTGGTACGTGTTGTTTTTGGTTTTCATTTGTGTAGCCCAGGTGTCTTCTCTTGAAATCTAGATGAGAATAGCTTGACGTAGGTACCATTCTTAGAAGTAGTCTATTCTGTTTGGTTAAAAATTTTGGTGGGAAGAAGCGGATGTAGTACGTTTTGGAAGATCTGATGAATGAATTGAATCAATAGATTCTAGGTTCCAATTTGACTCATCTACTTGCAAACTAGCCCAACACATTGCTAAAGTATTGACACTTCTTAAAGGAAACACCACCATGTGAAGGGATCTTACTATTTTGTTGAAACTTTGAGAGACCTCGCGTTGTCAAGCAACTGAAGTATGTAATTGTAACAGGATTTGAAACTATGCCTACTTTTTTCTTTACTATTATGAGTTTATTATTTGAGAGTATTTACTTCAATATTATGAGTCTCTATTATTAAATTGAAGTTATCATTACATTATTCTTGTATAAAAACTATTTCATTTTCGTAAAAGTACTTATTGCACAACGAAGCTACTAGATAATGCTTTGTTAAAAATATCTGTTGTTATAATAATGTTACATTAACTTGCAAATTACTCTAATTAGTGTAAGTAGAATAAATTACGTCATAGTTGTACAGATTCTTATTATATAAATTAAAAACGTACAAACATCCACTTGCAATGTTAATTGCTAAGTGATCTTTGACTGTACTATTTGTATCTGGCTGGTTTTTATGACATTTCAGGAATTGATCAATAGAAAGGGTCTGTACTTTTATCAATAACGCTAGACCACACATATTATCTTTACCCACTCAGCAAAGTGATAATAAACAGGCAGGTATATACTTTAACTAAATGTAAATTTAATTTTGAAAAAATAACCTGGGTTGGTTCGTTGGCCGGGTAGTCGAACTTGCTAGATTTAATCTGGTTCCCAACAGAGAGCCTGGTGCACCCACCTAACAAAACCATCCAATTGCTATTTTTCTAAGATCTGTGCGTAGTAAAAAGACGTGTAGGTAAACGATTAAAACCGCTGAGTGCCCCGTGTCGATAACTAGCGCCAAGCTCACTTACTTTACCACATTATGGGTACCTCAACGGCGCCTATTTCTGCCGTGAAGCATTAATGTGTTTCTGTCTGTAGGGCGCCGTTGCTAATGAAATTTCGGGGCAAATGAGATTTAGCATCTTATGTCTCAAGGTGACGAGCACAAGAGTAGAGCCGCTCAGAATTTTTGGATTTTTTAAAAATCCCGAGCGGCGCTGCATTGTAATAGGCAAGGCGAATCAATTACCATCAGCTGAACGGACTGCTCGTATCGTCCCTTTTTTGATTGCTATCACTTAATTGTTTAAAGTTAAGCTTTAACATTTACGTTTATTGGAACGAGTAGCAATGACTTTCATGCTACTTCTTTTCATTAAACATACTAATTATTATTAATGTAATAATTAGCAACAAACGTTACAATCGTATTAGCAGGTACACTTTACAAAGACATTCTTATGATTACGTAATAACAATGAGGTGTTCCCGACATGCGCGTGCGACACAACAACCTCCTTCGAAAGTCATTGTCGGACTACCTGCTCGCACGCCCTCAACCCACTCGCACCGCACGCTGATTACACCCGAGCTAAGATGAATACCGAATCATCGTCGTGCTCGCTTCTTGGCTCGACGTTCTTGACTACAACATTTATAATTTTTATGTAAAATTATCAGAAGGCCTGATTTATCGGTTACCATTACTGGATATATTTATGACAAAAATCCAAAATGCTATACCATTATTTTATATACATAATATTTCCTGTGCCAGAAAAAAACAAAACTCCACAAACATGGTTCAAAGGAAACGAAATGTTCACAATGCTCCTTAATATTTTGTTTATTATCAAATGTCATTATTTTTTAAATCTACAGGAGATAATATTGTGAATTTTTATATCTTATTTTCTACATACAATTGAATTTCATAATTGGTGTTATTTTTTTCTCTCAATAAAGTTTCTTATCTTATTTAAAACAACATCAATAATAAATCGAACATAAAAAATACTACGTAATTGTTTTCAGAGTAGATAATATATTTTAATTAAATTATAACTGCTATATAAAGTCGCCGACAGAAATCCGAACATTGATCCTTCTGAGTGAAACTGTAGTTTATTTGTAACATAGAAATAAAAAAAAATCCTGCATCTAAAGAAATTAGCTCGAATTTAATTTTATAGTTAAGACATCTGCCATACTGAGCGGCGATTGGGTGAGAAGGGGCTTAAATTTTTTTTATTGGTCATTTTACGTCGCATTGGCTTCGGTACCAGGACATCGTGGTAAGTTGTTTTTTTTTTTTTATGAGATACTGTGTTCTTTGAAATGATTTTAGTAGTTAATTGTTTGTTTGATGCATTTATCGTAATTACACCACCCTTTTGTGTTTCAGATAAAACTAAAAAAATCATAATATTTTTTTTTTGTTTTGCGGGTATGCGGGATAATAAAATTACAAACATCTTAGAAGAATCAGATATTGATTTCTCAGATGAAGAGAACCCAAGAAAAGAAACCAATTCAGTGCGAAATGATGATAGCAGTGACTCTGACCCTGGTTCTTAGAATTCTTCGGACACAGAAGAAAGAATCCGTCCGGAAGGTAAACATTGTTTGTGCTGTTCTATTGCTGTTACCAACAGTAGTCGTGCCAGAACTATTGGTGGTAGAGGAAAAAACGCAACATCTGTAATATCATCAGCAACTCCTAATAATACTTGACACGATATATTATCTCCTTTAGAGAAACCTTTTTACCAGCCAACAGCTGATGCTTGACATGATGCCTTAAATAGAACATAATAACTTCTGAAAAATGGAGTAGAGTTGAAGATGACGTTTAGAGAGAATTAATTATATTCATCCTCTTTATTTATTTTATTTATTAGAAGAGGGTGGCTATTTGGCTAGTCCAGTTTGGGTCCTAGTGACACCGCGTCCACAATTGAACTATTATGTTCACCAATCATACTAATAGCTCGTCGTCAAGCCCTGCCGCATTTACGATCAGCAGTATTACTAACAGCACCTGGGAGCAGGGTGTAGTCTCCAAGGATGTATGTTTTTTTTATGGAATAGGAGGACAAACGAGCGCACGGGTCACCTGTTGTTAAGTGATCACCGCCGCCCACAATCTCTTGGAACACCATAGGAATCACAGGAGCGTTGCCGGCCTTTAAGGAAGGTGTACGCGCTTTTTTGAAGGTACCCACGTCGTATCGTCCCGGAAACACCGCACAAGGAAGTTCATTCCACAGCTTTGTAGTACGTGGAAGAAAGCTCCTTGAAAACCGCACTGTGGAGGACCGCCACACATCCAGATGGTGGGGATGATATCCTAACTTGTGGCGTGTCGTGCGAAGGTGGAATTCGGCGGCAGGAATCAGGTTAAATAGCTCTTCGGAACACTCCCCGTGATAAATGCGGTAGAAGACACACAATGAAGCACGTCTCTACGCAACGCTAAGTGATCCAGCCGTTCACAGAGCACTGGGTCCCCGACAATTCGAGCTGCTCTGCGTTGCAGTATGTATGCATTAGTCAGGTAAATTCGGGATTGTAATCATAAAATCAGCTATGAGAATTTATTTTCTATCAAGTGATCTTTATACATTATATATAATTATACGCCGACGCCACTCATCAAGAGAAATAGAACTAGATCTGGAAACAAACAAAGGCAGACGAGAGAATGACCGTTTATCGGTCATTGTGAAATAAAGAAAGGCGATACTTACTACCTTCCCGTACTATGCCTATACTCGTATGTACTATAACATCATTACATAAAATATATTTTTTGTTGTAAATATATTATATTTTACACATAAGGTGTACAGAACTGATGTTGTCTATATACAACATTGAGGAAATCTAGATTTTCCAACCGAGATTGTTTTTGAGAACATTTTGTTAGCTATTAAAACGATCTAGATAGTTTTCTAATGAAATTCCCAAAAAAAATGTGTTTTTAGGAGGTTAAAAACTCGTATTATATTTAAATATTTAACTTACCGACATAATAATATGTTAATGCTTTGAGCCACACTAACTTCTTAAATTAATACTTCATACTGTACTATTTAAATATTTGATTAACTAAACACTTATGGGTGGTTTTGTTAGCAGCCGGTTTACGTTATCATCTTTAAAATCTATAAAAGACAAGGTGACTCATAACAAAACAGACAGCGCGAATGGTATATTTGCTTCTTTTCCTATATCGAACTCTATTTATAACATAAAAAAATAGAATCAATATTTTCGCAATATGAACATCGAAACTGATGTATTTTATTAATTTTTCAATAGTAAACAGTTTTTTTTTTTCTATATCCTAAATGGGGCAGAAGATACCTGCAACTTTAAAAAAAAACAATATTTAGAAAAATCGCTATTTTTGTTCCATAAACAATTAATTATTTTGTATATTACGTAAATTGAATTATAAATTTGTAAGTCATAAACAAAACATGACTACATATTCTTTTTCGATTTGCCAATAAAATTAATTACATATTATTAAGGCGGTTGATTCAATAAACCTATTTACGCAGAGCTCAAAGCAATCTTATTATAACATGTGATTATGAAAAGTGAACCTATTATTTTAATTTGATGTGCCTTCCTACTAATAAATATTTATACGATTTGGTCTAGTTATTAAGGTTCGTTTGTTTTAGTTATTATTTGATTGCATAAGACCCCACATAAGCTACACACAAACTCACTTTAAGAAATAAACTGTTAACACGTAAATGGCCAAACAAGAAGTTGACTAGTTGCGTGTGGGTCGCTTTTAACCTTTCAAAAATATAATATTAACCTCAACGTTCCCTATTAAAAATTTTGGTGTTAGGAAAGTTTGACTTACGTACAGTACGTTTGTCAGGCGTACATTCCATGATCAGATTGTATGTACTTGGTAAAGGGTTTGGGAGGAGAGTACGATAAGAAAGAGTTTATACGGGTGGCAAAAAACCAGGAGAGTTAGAGATGAAGGGCGTTATTGAATGAAGATTAGCAAACAAAAGCAAAAAGCAATAGCAAAAAAATATAATTATTTTACTATCTGTTACTTAAATTAAGATTCATTCTGGACAACAACCATAATCTTGCATATAAAAAAGGATAAAAAGCATTTATTTTCTCCAAATTTATTCCTTAAGAATTATTTTTGATGTCATTCCAAATACTACCAACCCTTTGGAAATAAATGGCGCTCTGAGAAAGAAGAAGCGGTGCAAGAAACTTTCCCAGCATTCTCTTTTTACTAAAATATACAATATTGTACTGTCATTGTTGTTGCTATAAAATTATCATAATCTAGTCCCAGGCTATCCGATAACTTAAATATTCAGCTGTAGAGTACTACGATTTACGACAGAGACATTTTTTTAATAAAACATTTAAACGGCCTTTATTATAAAACTATATACATTTAACATTAAAGCCATTATGTATCTAGCCTAATAGATTTAGTTATAAGGAATCCCTTAGTTCTTGTGTTATATATATTTCTAGTTTTATAGGCACTCTATGTTAAGGAGAGAAGAATGCAGTAAAGATTGATTGTATTCTTGTGCAAACAGTTATCACACAATAAGTTACTTTAATAGCTTTTTCCTATTATACTATTTATATGACCTAATTCCTAATACTCAGTATAAATTAAAGCTACCAGCTTAATACCATAATAAATATAGACGAAAAGCAGCCACCAATACGCGTTTCGCTTCCAAATCAGTGGTCATCCTCAATATAATTCGTCCCCTCCAGGGTTGTCCGCAGACAGTCTTGTACAAGTATTTTTTCATCAATTACCTAGGTTTTTGTTCGGTAGTTTATATAAGAGACGGAAAAAGACATTTTGGGAATTGTTGAAATATTTTTCTTTAAAAATGTGATCAGGGCTTTATGAGACATTCACTTATTTCCAAAAAATATTATTGTTATTTAATTTTATGAATTAGGTATATTGTAAGGTCACCTATTATTTCAAGTTTGTTTGATGTGTCCGTTTGTGGGTTAATAATACGCACTCTTACATTGGACGTTTTTAAAGTTATGCGCAATTCAAATCAGGTCTATGTTAATGTTATCTTGTTAGAAAAGATTTATTCTTAATATTGTATTAGCAGTCGACACACGTTAATTTTTTGATTTGGTCCTAAGCAGATTTACTTTAGCTATATTATATTATTTAATTGAAAAATGTTTTGGGTGTTACTGTTGATTTCAGTTTTAATTGCATATGTGCTGTTTAGAATTCACTGGTATATGGGTAAGGTTCAAAATTATCCGGGCAAGCTGCCTATAATTGGACATTTGCACAAATTTTTGGGAAACAGTATAGGTATGTGAAATTTGAATTTATATGTATAATTTAAATAATAGTGTTTATTTATATAAAAATAATTTGAATAACAATTAAATAACGATTTGTTGGATTGTAAATAATTTTATTTTTGGAATTGTTACGATACGACATGGGTACCTTCAAGAAAAGCGCGTACACCTTCCTTAAAGGCCGGCAACGCTCTTGTGATTCCTCTGGTGTTGCAGGAGAGTGTGCGCGGCGGTGATCACTTAACACCAGGTGACCCGTACGCTCGTTTGTCCTCCTATTCCATAAAAAAAAAAAAAAGAAAATTGTCACTCAGTTTTAATTTTTTTTAATAATAGAAATTAAGCTCGGATAATTTCTAAATTTTACACTTGCAAATGATTTTTTAAAAGCACATAATTTTTTAATGAATAAGTGATAGATATTTTTTCATTCCATAGACTTTTATAAAATAAGAAACAAAAGTCACAAAAATAGTATAGTACAATAATATACCGATGCTCATTATATTAATAATTAGTTTTACAAAATTATATTTTATAAATAAAATGCATATTTAAATGCAAAAAAGATTGGGAACGAGTTCACGTCCACTAAAACCTTCGAATATTTTAGAATCTTATCATAATGTGGGAAATAGATGACCTTAAAATCAATTTGTATGTAATATACTATTTTATATATTTTATCCATTTGTTGAAATTATTTTACTATCCGTACTCGATTAAAAAATATCCAATTCATACAAAACAAATTTTATAGATCTGTGGAACCTTCTGAAGAACGTTGCGGAAACATCCTTAAAAACAGGGGAGGTGCTAGTGTTGCATTTCTCCGAGTATATCCCTGCATATGGTAATTATTAGCTCAAACAAAATATATTCACAATTCACAATAACATTAACACAGATTATACTATAATGTGAAGGTGATGCTCTAGATTGAATCCGATCAAGTGTTACGATTTAGCGTTACAAAAGCTTTCGTACCATTTTAAAAACATCTTGTTGGAGTATTTTATTATTGAAGTTGCTTTTATAATTTTGCGGAGAGCATTAAGTTCATCCATAATCAATGAAAATTTTGGAGTGGAATGTGATAAAGATAATATATTATTATGTATTGTAGGATGTTACTTGCGAAGACAGTGAAATCTGTTTAGTATTTATGCAAATATTTTAACATCTATCTAATAGATTTCTTTGAGTATTAGAAAGATGGTATTCATCAGTAAACAGTGGATTCTTATAACATATGCATAGGGAAAGTACAAATTATTTCAAGAAATTAAAAAAAAAGAGAATTATCTCAAAAAACGGGCAATTTTGATTTATTACAGTACGTTTAGTATTAACAGTTGTAAGTTGTAGGGATTTGTTGTAATAAAATAAGGTAAATATTATTTACTGATGTATAAACACGTAGGTATTAAGTCGATCTTAATTTGTATAATGTTGATTTTTAGGAGCTAATAATTTTGACAGGAAAATAAGGTAACTTTAATTGACTTTCTCTTTTAAAATTTACAAACAATAAAATAAATAATTAATGTCGAGTGTGGCCACCACCGGCTGAAAAGAATGCTGCAACTCTTGGTAGCATGATTTTGACGAGTTTTTTATGAGTTTTTGGGGAATATGCTCCCATTCGGTCCTAATAGGATTTTTAAGCTCTTGGGTATTCAGGTTGGGGCTTGTTATTGGCCAAACTAAACGGTGGATCCCAACTTCACATTAGTAAGCGTCTACTCGGTGTGATCGAGCATTGTAATTCATAAACGCAGCAATACTTCTTCTAACAGCTAACGCTGGTTGTACATGAGGAATAGGAGTTCCGTGATGTAGCTTTGTGCATGTAGATAGCCATTATCTACGAAAACTACTCTGTACGATCTTCAGAAGTTATTCCATCCCAAAATATGACATAGCCCCCACCGTACGGTGTAATTTATTCAAAACATACCTCTACATAACGCTCTCCTAGTCTTCTTAGCACTTTACGACGTCGTATTCATAAAATATATAGATTCTCGTTTCATCTGAAAATAAACACTTGCTCCATTCTACATCATCTGTTCACGTCGCAAAATTTTGGGAAAATCTTAACCTTGCAATACGGTAACAGAGTAATTGGACCTTAGGACTTAGGACCTTAGAAGCTTAGGGTCTTAGGACCCTAGCTGGTCTTCGACAAACTTCTTGAAACTTCAGGTCCAGGTCCTCTGAACAGTGGAACGACTAACACCAAACCGTTCCGACACAACATTGAGTACAGCCTTCCTGAAGAAGAGTCACTTTATTACCAGCGATAATCATCTTGTCTGCCATATTACGGTATAAAATTTGTCACGAAAAACCAATTTAAACAAGCTTACATCAACATTAACACATTAAAATAATAACAAACTCTTTTTTAATTTATTTATAGCACAATGTCTAAACACACACCGCTCGAATCGAATATAGAATATTTTTAAATAACTTTGAAATTTTCAAATTTGGATTTTATTTCAAAATAGTTTTATCTTAATTTTACAAATTAAGATTATTTGAATCAACATTATTAGACTTTTGGACTAGGACTATAGTCTGGTGGACATGCTAACCTTTAAATAATTGATCACCTTGAGTATCGAAAATTATTTGAATTCGAATTATTTTGAACAAACCGATAATACAGGTATTCTATATTATAGTTAGGCATGTAAAGACTCATAATGAAGTGTTCCTTAACTGAGGTAGGCGTCGAAGCAGCACGTTATTGTTAGATGTCACTTGCGTACAGAACAGTACTGATGATGCCGTTTACGCGGGCCGGGAAAATTTTTGTCTTCTATTGAGTCCTCTTTTGAGAAGGAGAACCTTACGCGCTTAAGCGCTTACCACTAAAAAAAAACCCTAGGGCAAAGCTAAATTGGCTTCGAATAAGCTGGGCGTCATTAATAGAGCACGGCAATACTTCAAGCCGGCCCACATTCTAGCGCTCTACAAAGCGCAGGTCCGGCCACACATGGAGTATTGCTGTCATCTCCGGTCTGGCGTAGTAGTGCGGTCAGCTTGAACCATTTGACTCGATCACCTGGCGTAGCGTAGAGATTTAACGCAATTTTAGTCACGGACAAAAGCTGTTTATAGTTATTATATATAAATGAAAAGTTTCGGTGTACATTTATAGACAAGTTTATCAGTTCCACGTAACTAAGTTATACCTACTTTTTGAATAATTGCTTGATCTGTTGTTGTTAAATACATTAAGTAACTTTCATATTTTTCCACAATTATCCATAGATTCCCCAATTCGACCTATTTAATAGAAAAAACATTAAATTACATAAATGGTGGATATTTGAGGTAACAAACAAAATCCTTTTTTGTCAATTAAAAGATAATTTATACGTCTAGATATAGCCAACGAATGACAACAGGCCAGATTTATTACTTTAGTGTGCATGCCAGCAACGTCTTACACTCGCGATACGTATGACACTTTGTTTAAGTGAACGTGCGTGCGCTGAAAATAGCATCTAGCTGTTCGCCGCTATTTTTTTAGACGTGTTCACACCTGTCACAGACGTATAATTTATCTTTTTTTATGAATATTATGATTGGTATTATAATATTATATACCATAATTTGACTTACAAATTTACTCAACCTATTGGAAAATAAAACATCTTGACTTTGACTCTTCTCTGGCCAGACTGATGTTAATTAATTAAATTTTTGACTACAAAAGAGCGTGAAAGTTCTGAACAATAAAATATTATAATATAGCAAATACAAGAATAATTAGCTTTGAAAACTAATGACAAATCTATTTTGCAGTTGTAACCGATCCCGATGATTGTGCAAAAATATTGAACAATGCCAATCACAAACCGATTGTTTTACGAAAGTATACAAGAAACTACCTTGGACAAGGAATACTGTTTGGTCCCGGTGAGTCATAACTACAATATTATCTATTTAATATATATATATATATCTCAAAGGTATTTTTGTCAGAATGCCATAATGTCTTTAATGTTTCAAACATCGTTTAAAAATTATGTCCACCTTTATTGACGAAAAATAGGCAAACATTTGAAAATTATACGTTTTTCCTATAAAAAATTTACAGTGCTATCTATTCATAGTACAATAAATTAATTTGTGTTGTAATCACGCGAAGATTACACGCATAGACTATGTTAGGATGAGCTACTAATAATTGTTATTTGGTTGGAGCAGTAGTCGGCAAAGTGTGGCTCCAGAGCCACACTCTCTCAGAGCTCTCTGGCTCCTTTACAATATTTTCATTTAAAAAGTGTGTACTTATGTATGCACGCAAGAAGTTATACTTCTTTGATCGAACGAAACAAAAATCCTTAAAATTATTTATTCCTCGTGCTATTCTACGTTTGTAGAAAGAACAATATTGTTAAAATCTTGCAACGATGGCTTTGAAAATGAATCATTAAATAATAAATACGGCTGGAGGAGCTTGAACCCTTTGCCTATCCTAATAATGGACGAGGCAACCAAAAAAAAAATAACACATGAAAAAAACGTCAGCCTGTTAATTTTGTGTTACAGCGATGCGCGCGTATCTTTAAATTTCATATTTTTTTCATAACGCGCCATAACAACGTACAACAACATAAGTACAACGTCAAAAAAAACTTGATTGGAAAAAAAATACATCTTAATTTGATAAATTAAAATTCGGTCAAACTTTCCAATGATATTATGCAAACACATTGTTCGCTTAGTAAATGTTTATTAAGTATGAAATAACATTTTTTTTAATGTACTATGTATCTATACAGGCTGTCCCAAAGTTATGGGACATGAAGGGAAAGTACCTTAAATATCGAAGATAGGCTATTTTACTGAAATAAGACTTTATGTTATTTTTAAAAGTTTTCTTCTAATTAAGTTATTTTTAAAACTTCTGCATTCAAAGATTTTCTAAAAATTACTTGCCTCGTCTGTTAATCGAACCGACTGAAATGTAAAAAAAACACCTCTACTTTTATAATGCCAATCGAAAGAATGGCCAAAAACTAATAACTCTTCTTAAGTAACATAGTATTTTAAAAGAAAGAAACATCGTAAAATTAATGTTTTCCTACTTGGATTGGTACCCGCACCTTACACCATTAGATTTCTTCTTTTGGGGATACGTGGAAGAAATGCTATACAAAAAACGAAACGAGAACGTGGGCGAGTTACAAACAGAATTGTGCCATATCATATCGAGTATTCACCATAAAATGATAAGAAAATCAACAGGCGGCGGACTCATTAAGAGATTGGCGATTTGCGTAAGACAAGAGGGATCACATTTTGAGCATTTAATTAATTAATTTACAAAAAAATACCCACTTAATTGACTAGTTTCTTTTAAAATACTATGTTACTTAAGAAGGGTTATTAGTTTTTGGCCATTCTTTCCATTGGCATCATAAGAGTAGGGGTGTTTTTTTTTACATTTAAGTCGGTTCGATTCCCAGACGAGGCAAGTAATTTTTAGAAAATCTTTGAATGCAGAATTACTAACTTTTAAAAATAACATAAAGTTTTCTTTCAGTAAAATAGCCTATCTTCGATATTTAAGGTACTTTCCCTTCATGTCCCATAACTTTGGGACACCCTGTATTTATAAAAGAAAGTCGTGTTAGTTACACTATTTATAACTCAAGAACGGCATAACCGATATGGCTGAAAGTTGGTGAGGGGGTAGCTTAGAGCCAGGAGACGGACATAGGATATAATAAGTCATAAAATATCAAAAAAATTACGAAAAAATATTATTATAAAAAAAAATATTTTCTGATACATTTTGTATGGATTGACATTTTGATGACATCTCGAGAATAGAAAGAATTCAATAAAGGTTTTTGTTAGTTTCACGCTACATGAGTTATAAAATACAACTGACAGTGCACGTCATGTTATTCAAGTTGACCGGTTGGTGTGTTTGTTTCGAGTTCCTATTAGCTTATTGTGCCGATATTATCATTAACAATGTCACGACCAAGACAATCAAATTATTCCCGACAAAGACGTAATGCAACTAGGATTCGAAATATTGCGAATGAAAGGACTGAAGAAGAACAAGATATTGCAGGTGAAAAGAATCGCGTTCCTATGGATCGCCTTCGTGCTATGAATCATAAGAGCAAAGCGTAGCAGCCCGTAAAACGGATCGGCTGGCAATACGAAATCGTCCAGCAAAACGTCAGAGATCAACAACTTATAGATAATTTTCGACGCACAAGAAGAAGTTTATGAAGCACTGATTTGAATCGAGCAGCGTTTCGATACGATTGCAGTACTTATACTGTACTGTAGTACTGCTAGTATGCAATAATAGCTTTCGCATTGGGCCGATGGACGTTGTTTGCGAGTATTCTGCGGAGAAACACAAGAATTGTGCTGTCATGTTCTAGAAAACACTCAAAAATACAATGTTTGTTTCCAAATGCCTCATTTGGAGCAGACATCTAAGAACGAGGATTTAATCCGACATTCAAGGTATTTATTTATTTACATACTTACACCCAATACAGTAAAATAATAACATACGTACTATACGTATTCCTATGTATTGTGTATGCTAATTCTAAAAAAAGTGTTTATGAATCAGTAATACGGGTTTTGCTTTTGATATTGTAGATATAAGGACAGATTCACCACCATATTGGATCGATGCAACCTCTCAAAGATGCACAGCTTAAATTTTTACAATTTACTTCATGGGCAATATGGACAAATAACTTGATCGATGTCAAGAGATCAATGCAGCAATAATAATAGCCATTCAGATCTGCAGCAACTACTTAATGAACATTTTGCATGACGAGTTAGCCCGCAAATCTTTAATATCCGATCCGTCTCTCATTCGCCCTGACCATTCAAATCTTAAGGCCAATCCTTGAAAGTTTGTGGTATGAATCAAGACAATCCATTTCCGAAGTTCAATCTATATATATATAAGAGATTTCCACATATATAGTCACTCATCACGATATCTCTGGAACCACTAGAGCTAAAGACTTGAAATTTGGTAGAAATATTCTTTTCACCGAGTAGAGGTAAAATTCCATCCGCAAGAGTTTTTTTTATTATGAACAGAACAACGTCTGTTGGGTTAGCTAGTAATGTATAAATATAAGTTTACTAACTAAGTTTACTGTCAGAGTATTGCAGTCACTGATTTTGAGTAAAACTATTTATTGCGTGAGAAATACTCGCATGAAGTACCTATTTGTCCTATAATTGATTTTAAGATTAGATCTTATAATGTAATGCGGTGATAATATGTTACGAGGTCATTCACTTTCGTAATGGCGTATCATTTTGAGTTACGTCGCAATTTTTACTTTCGTAGTAAAACGATTTAAATTTAGAGAGTAAATATTTGTTACATATTCAGAAAATTAATAAGTTTTATTAAAATTGTATAGTTTGAGTAATTATTGCATAAATAGAATAATGTTTTATTATATCATTACTTACGTACTAATAGTGTTCCTTATTAAATAAACTTACAATAACAGAGTTTTTTTTTATGGAATAGGAGGACAAACGATCGTACGGGTCACCTGGTGTTAAGTGATCACCGCCGCCCACACTCTCTTGCTACACCACCTCTGGTGTGTAGCTCAGATTCAGCTCAGATTCCTCAATCACAGGAGCGTTGCCGGCCTTTAAGGAAGGTGTACGCGCTTTTCTTGAAGGTACCCATGTCGTATCGTCCCGGAAACACCGCACAAGGAAGCTCATTCCACAGCTTCGTAGTGCTAGGAAGAAAGCTCCTTGAAAACCGCACTGTGGAGGACCGCCACACATCCAGGTGGTGGGGATGATATCGTAACTTGTGGCGTGTCGTGCGAAGGTGAAATTCGGCGGCAGGAATCAGGTGAAACAGCTCTTCGGAACACTCCCCGTGATAAATGCGGTAGAAGACACACAGTGAAGCGACGTCTCTACGCAACGCCAAGTGATCCAGCCGTTCACAGAGTGCTAGGCTAGGCTATAGTGACATATATACTGAAATTAAAAAAATTAAAAAAATTATCTTATCATACTGAAATTAAATCCATAGCAATATTATGGTAAAAAAAATATGAAAGAAAGATAAAAATAAATAATATATGTTCTATATTTTTTTGGAATATGAGAAAGGTAAACAGTACGTACCCGATGGTGAGTGATCACCGACGCTCCAACTCTCTTAGATCACCAGAGAAGAAGAGAGGAAATTGGGTGCACTAAATACAACGTGCATAACCACACGATAAAAAGTCGTCGTTAAAAATATGAAAAACCCTACTCCCGATTACTGCTGACATTACATGCTCGTTCCTACAATCGTTACGGCTCGGTGAAATTCGATATACATACAAGAGGCAAACAGGACGTTCAGCTGATGATAATTTGTACGCCCTGCCCATTACAATGCAATGCCACTCAGGATTATTTAAAAACCCAAGAATACTGAGCGGCACTACAATTGCACTCGTCACCTTGAGACATAAGATGAAATTTCACTAGCTACGATGCCCTTCAGACCGAAACACAACAATGCTTAAGCATTACTGCTTCACGGCAGAAAAAGACGCCGTTGTGGTACCTATAAATTAGCCGGCATCCTGTGCAAAGGAGCCTCCCACTGGTAAATGCCCTAAGTCGCCCCTTACGACACCATCGGCTCCTTAGGAGCCTCCAACCGGTATTGCTGCATCTGTTGTTGGGCTTGATGGTACGATTAAATTATATGGTAAGTACCAATCCCACCCGATAGCCTGAAGCCATAATATGCTTTTTTCGTATCCCAGCTCGTTTAGCGCAGTTATTTTTTTTAGTGTTCACATCTA
Source organism: Leptidea sinapis (assembly GCF_905404315.1). Taxonomy (NCBI): domain Eukaryota; kingdom Metazoa; phylum Arthropoda; class Insecta; order Lepidoptera; family Pieridae; genus Leptidea; species Leptidea sinapis. The sequence goes on along the minus strand of NC_066281.1, from coordinate 900,609 downwards.
TCACAATCTATAAATACGTATATATTATCTCAGATATTAGGAATCAAATGGCAGAAATCGTGATATTTTGAGCAACTGTGAACTGTCTAAATTCTAAATGATCATCAGAAAACGTAGTAAGGATTTTTACCAGTTTGGTAACAAATTTTGGATTTTGATATTAATTGTTTACTCTATATCTTATTAATAATTAATATTATTATTAATAAGTATAATTATTATACTTTATACTCTTTGAATATATTGGGTTGTATATTGTTTCTCATATACATAAACGATCTTCCAAACTTGATAGACGATGATTTTACTCTTTTTGCTGATGACATTTCTATTTTGATCCCATGCTCTAATTTAAAACAACTAGAAGAAAACTTAAATATTACAATAGACAAAATCTCTTGATGGCCAAATAATAATAATAATCTTGAACTTAATATTAATAAAATGAAAATTATACCTTTTAAACATTATAAAAAATCCCCCTTAAATATATCATATTCTTACAAAAATTCACAACTTGAAACAGTTGACACAGCTACACTAATGCGAATTGATTTAGACTCACACTTGACATAGAAGCCATATCTACAGAAATTAAAAAGCAAAATGTCTTCTTTTACTTATGCTCTTTACCAACTAAAACGCGTAACAGATTTCAAATCAGCCCTTACTGCTTATTATGTATATGCACATTCTAGATTATCATATGGAATATTAATATGGGGAAACTGTAGTGAAATACATATTTACTCAACAGAAAAAATGTATCAGAATATTAGAAAATATTCAGCAGATGGATTCATGTAGACCATAATTTATTAAACACAAAATTTTAACTCTTACTTCAATTTACATCCTAGAAGCATGTAAAATTGTTAAAAAACATTCGGACTTATACTCATCACTACCAAATAACAAGCGAAATAATAGAAATTTAAACAAATTAAAAATTCCCCAAACAAGTACGTCATTACTATAATCGAGCCCTCACCACATGGCAATAAAAATTTATAATCACATCCCAAACGATATTAAAAATAAAGACAAGCCTTCCGTATTTAAAAGACATCTTAAAAATTTCTTAGTTTCTAAATGCTTCTACGATTTACCTGAATTTTTTTAATTACACTAAGTGTGAGAATTAGTTATAATATGGTCTGTATTTTTAATATCAGAAGAATGTATAAGACTTATTTATTTTACGTATAACATTGCTGTGCCCTTGCAGGGCGTCACATATTGTCTACCCATTAATATACCTACCACCCTATACCTATTGTAAAATGTGACATGCAATAAAATATTTTGATTTGATTTGATTTGATTTGAATGTTATAAATACAAATTAATGTCCGCTGATTGTTTTTGTTCTTGAAGCCGAAAAATTAACACAAAACGTTGTCATCAGGATTAGATAAAATGTATTATTCCAAAATAATATGTACACAAAGAGAAATAACCTAGCGTACACCTTTCCTAAGGACCGGCAACGCTCCTGTGATTCCTCTGGTGTTGCAAGAGAACGTGGGCGGCGGTGATCACTTAACATCTGGTGGCTTGTTTATCCTCCTCAAATTAAAGTCGAAACGTGGTCAGCTTCATCATGTAGTGGTCTAATTATTTACTTCTTATTATCTTTATTAGTAATTTGTATTTTCAGTATCTGTCTGGAAAGATCATCGAAAGCTCTTAAACCCAACGTTCAATCAACAAATCCTACACAGTTTTTTAGACAACTTTAATGTTCAAAGCAGACAGCTCATAATCGATTTAGAAGAAACTGTCGGAAATGGACCATTTGACCACAGACTGTATCTAGAAAAAAATGCATTAAGGACTATATGTGGTAAGTAACAACTATTATCTGATCTGACTACTTTATAAATATCACAAAGTACAGTTAAGTAAGATCCCGTGTTCATATTTATAAATGACAAAGTAAAGTTCACGACTAGTGCCGCAGCTCGGTATCAGCTCGAACCATTTGACCGTGTGCAACACACAACTTGTGTATCAACCGACCAGATTATAGGTCAAGATCGTCGGAATAGGTTGGATGAGGGCAGCCCAGGACTGATAGTCGTGGAGATCTTTGGGGGAGGCCTGTGTCCAGCAGTGGGCGTCTGCGATGATGAACGCAGAACTGCTCGAATTGTTAAGGATCCAGTGCTCTGTGAACGGCTTGACCACCTGGCATTCCGTAGACACGTCGCTTCATTGTGTGTCCTCTATCTATTACGGGGAGTGTTCCGATATATATAGAGATATATTTAGTATAATAGGTTAATGCCGCCAAATTTCACCTTCGTACGACACGTCACAAATTACAATATTATCCCCAACATTTGGATGCATTGCGATCCTCCACACTGCGGTTTTCAAGAAGCTTTCTTTCACGTACTGCCAAGTTGTGTAATGAGTTTCCTCTTGCAGTATTCCCAGGACTATACGACTTGGGTATCTACCTTAAAAAAAATCGCGCACACCTTAAGCACTCACCCAAGTACCTATATGTTTATAAAGCATGCTGCTAGAAAAATATAAAAGAATTATTAAAAACGTTTATGTGTTGAAGGTTACTACAACGTAAATACCTTATTAATGATACCATATCTTGGAATGGAGCGACCGCCCTGAAGCGATTTAATTGACAATTTTTTATAAGAAAGCTAAGCCGCTAAGTTTCTTGTCCCCGATTCTTCTTAAGTTTGTGGTGTTAAAATTTTTTGAATGAATGGTAGTTTTTGATGTTAAATATCAAAAAAAAAACAAATTCAAAATCACTTTATTCACTTATGAATGTCAAAAAAATATATATTTCTTATTGAATCTACCGCTACTTCGTAAAGGGTTGAGCTAATGAGAAGAAGTAGCAAGAACCTCATTGCCACTCTTTCATATCAAGATTTAAATTTACATCGATATACAAATCATTTCAATTACAATATAATATGTAAAATGATGCAACAAACACACTCAAACGTCAAATAGTCAATGACTTACAAGAGTAAGCCAAAAAAGTAAATGTAAATTAATACAAAAGTTATTGATTAAAGTAGAGGCATCATCCACATACACCATAAGTAAAAAAAGAAATGGTTTAAAATTCAATTTTAAAAGGAAAACATTTGAAATCGAAAATTTTAATTTCATAGAGCTTTTCTGCGTTGGTTTTACTTATTATTTTCTACACCAATTACCACCTGATAATTACCACCAATTACAACCTATTCTCCACACCAAATGAAGGCTTGGATCTACTCTTATTTTATTCATTTCATGTGCATCATATTTATCTGACTTTTTAGCAAGTTTTCGGATGTTGTTGGAGCCACTTCTGAAAGTAAATAAAAGAATGTTTGGTTATTTTTAGTATGAAGCGTGAGAGAATATCGTGAAATACATGCTGTGAACAAATATATTATATTATTATGGTTACAACACAGTTATAGTTATGGTTATGTTAATTTTGACCATCATTTCTGGCATAATTATGTACCTACGCACAAAACTAACACGAATTATGTATTCAATTTGATGAAAAAATGTAATCAATATTAAGGTATTTTAAACAGCCGGCTGATTCTTGTTTTAATGGTATTCAAATACAAGATTTATTGTTATTCTATTCCAATCAAATGCCATAAAACATGAGACTAAAGCTAACATGTATCATTTAGGAAAACTTTGTAGCTTAAGCACGTGGTCAGATTTGGTCCGGCCTAACTATCGGCGGTCCGGTACCATATTCGATGTTATGTCGGATTGTCCATCGCACAATATTTTTATTATTACCCTCCGGACCGTACCGTACGTTCGATGGTCCGGCCGTATCAAATCCGACCATGTGCGAAGGCCTTTAGATTGTTACTATATTGTACTATCAGATACGAATTTTTTCATGTTCAATTCAGAATTTATGGTGTATGTGGATGATGCAGCTACTGTACTCAGTAACTTTTGTATTAATTTACATTTACTTTTTTGACTTACTCGCGTAAGACATTGACTATTTGACGTTTGAGTGTGTTTGTTGCACCATTTTACATTTTACATATCATATTGTAATTGAATTGATCTGTAAATCTTGACATAAAAGAGTGGCAATGAGTTTCTTGCTACTTCTTCTCATTAGCTCAACCCTTTACGAAGTAGCGGTAGATTCAATAAGAAAAATATATATATATATTTTTTTGACATTCATAAGTGTCATTTCCGTGACCTACGTGAATAAACTGATTTTGAATTTGATTTTGAAAAAGATATATAGTCAGTTTGACTCTAGGAACATTATACCTTTTCTGCTCCGCTGCCATTTAACAGCCCATAAAAATATTTTCCGAAGAGCGGCTTAATCTTACTCCTGCCGCCAAATTACACCATGACACGATACAAATAAGAATGTCACCCCCACCATTAGGTTGTCTGGCGTTCCTCTACTGTGATTCCTCTGGGTTGCAAGAGGATATGGGCAGCGGTGATCACTTAAACATCAGATTATCAATAAGCTCGTTTGTCCTCCTCTTTCATTAAAAAAAATAAAGGAACTATAACATCCAAGAGCAATTGTAGTTTGTCTGCTTCTCGTGAATGATTTAATCTTATTTAAAAGAATTGGCGAAGTAGGCAATATATTTACGTGATGATTTTTTTTAAGAATATAAGGGACGAGACGAGTAGGACGTTCACCTGATGGTAATTGATATGCCCTGCCCATTACAATGCAGTGCCGCTCAGGATTCTTGAAACCCCCAAAAATTCTGAGCGGCACTACAACTGCGCTCGTCACCTTGAGGCAAGATGTTAAGGCTCATTTGCCCAGTAATTTCACTAGCTACGGCGCCCTTCCGACCGAAACACAGTAATGCTTACACATTCCTGCTTCACGGCAGAAATAGGCGCCGTTGTGGTACCCATAATCTAGCCGGCATCCTGTGCAAAGGAGCCTCCCACTGATAAGGTGCTGGGAAAGATTTTTTAGTTTATGGCGTGTGGCCGATGGTGGAATTCTCCTCACTACCATTTTGATATAATATAATACTAACTGACCCGGCAAACGTTGTTTTGCCACATAAATTATTATTTTTAGTGTTCGTGATAAGCTTCGTGTTTAAATATAAACAATGTCTAAGGCTAGGTGTATGGTCAGTCGTAGGTGACACAGCACATCACAGTACAGATGAGCAGGGCAGGGCAAGCGAGGCTATCTTACCCCAAAGTAGGCATATCCTGTACTATGGGTAACGACAAGACAACAATATATTTAATACAATATACTTACATAAACATGCATAAATACAAATAAACACCCATGATTCGGAAACAAAAATTCATATTCATCGTATAAATGATTGCACCTACACTAGGTAGGGTCACTAACCACTGGGCGATAGGGGTCGTCGAAAAACGTTTAATTTCACGGCAATTATTATCCATTATAACTCTTTGAATGTCTTCGTATACTAGTCTGGAGGATTACTATCATACAAACAAGGCTCATAATGCACTTATTTAATTAAATGATATGTAATTGAAATAAAATTAAGAATTATCTGAAAAAACAGATGTCCAAGCTTAATTAGCGGTAAAATAACATTCACGCATCGCGCAGAAAATATTGTTTAACGCCTTAGCAACCGAAAGACATATATTTGTAATAGAACTTTTTTTAAAACAATTAGTTTAGAATTCTACACGTCATATTTAACTTTTTGTAAAAACACTGGTTATGTCTACCATTCGGAAAAGTCGTGTTATTAAGTCTTTTGTTAGGCGATGTTTTTCAACATAATCTCAGAAATTGTTCAAAACAGTACCTACAGTAAACATGAACTATGATTAACTATGATTATAATAGTGAGCTAAAAATAAGGTAATTAATGGTCTTACATTTATATTCCTCAGGTTAGTAATGTTATTTAGACAAAGTAATCTGAAACGATATGTCATGTTTCAATGCGGTTTTGAAGACGTTTTACGCCAGAATTATATGCCTTGAATACAATGTATAAATAGCCCAACAACCGGTTTCAGCTGAGTTATGTGGTTTTGGAAGCATCCTATAGGAACTAAGGAATACTTCGTAACAAGGGATACTCATGCGTACCTAATACGCTTAGTAAACGACATAATCTTCAAATCATGTTCTTTACAGAAAAATTGATAATATTCTTTGGTTTATTAACCAGACTTATACAATTATCCTTTGTAGTAATTTATATAATGATAAAAAAAATACAAAAGGCACAATATTATCACTTACAATGGACGTGTGCGCTGCAACATACCGATTTCTTCGAACGAATCATTCGATCATCATCATCAACGATTTTCATTCCCATAATTGTTTTTTCAGCAACGGCACTTGATGCGGACATTAGCAATGAATACAGCGACGAGTGTCTGAAATCATTTCAAGAAATATTAAACATTATAATAGAAAGATTTCTCAACTTCCACTACTTCTTCGACTGTTTTTATAACAGAAGTGGCTTAAGGAAGCAGGAACAGCAATTTATTGGAAATACCCATGTATTTGCGGAATCGGTAAGCTGTTGAAGTTTTTCCGTTACAGTAACTCAAATGGTTTGTTTTTTATGGAAAAGGAGAACAAAAGAGCGTACAGGTTGCCTGGTTTTGATGTTACCCATGTCGTATCGTCCCGGAAAAACCGCACAAGGAAGCTCATTCCACAGTTTTAGTAGAACGTGGAAGAAAAGAAAAAGAAAAGAAAAGAAAAGTAAAAAGAAAAGAAAAAGAAAAGAAAAGCGCGTACACCTTCCTTAAAGGCCGGCAACGCTCTTCTGATTCCTCTGGTGTTGCAGGAGAGTGTGGGCGGCGGTGATCATTTAACACCAGGTGACCCGTACGCTCGTTTGTCCTCCTATTCCATAAAAAGAAACGTGGAAGAAAGCTCCTTGAAAACTGCTTTGTGAAGACCCGCCACACAACCTATGTTGGGGATGATATTCTTATTTGTGGCGTTTCGTGCGAAGGTCGAACAAAACAGCTCTACGGAACACTATCTGTGATAAATGCGGTAGAAGACATACAATCAAGCGTCGACTCTACGCAACGCCAAGTGATCCAGACGTTCACAAAGCACTGGGTCCCCGACAATTCAAGCTGTTCTGTGTTACACGCGGTCAAATGGATCGAGCTGATACAGAGGTACGCCAGGCCAGAGATGACAGCAATACTCCATGTGTGGCAGGACCACTGCTTTTTGCTTTATTAATGGCGCCCAACTTGGCGCAAAATTGGCGATCGCCATCGAGATTTTGAGACCCAGTATTCCGATACTACGCGAGGCTTTAAGGGAAGTGTTGTAGAAAAGCGGTGATATGATGTGTGGTGGTCCTCCGCAGGGCGGTTTTCAAGGAGTTTTCTTCCACGTCCAACAAAGCTGTGGAATGGACTTCCTTGTGCGGTGTTTCCGGGATGATACCTTCAAAAAAGTGCTTAAACCTTTATTAAAGGCCGGCAACGCTCCTGTGATTCCTCTGGTATTGCAAGAGAATATGGGCGGCGCGGGCGGTGATCACTTAACATCAGGTGACCTTATTATTATTATAATTAATATAATATATTGACTAGTCCATGAATATTCTCAATAAATTTGTACAACTTAAACGAAAACTGTAGACTTTGTTATGACAGCAAATGAGTATAAGCTCGAGTCAAATAATACAATTTACATCAGCGCTCTTTATATAGGAGTAATATATTTTTATTATTATGTAGATATAATGATATTATCTTTTCAGATTCTTCAGAAGAAAAGAACAGAAATAGGAAATATGTCCGTTGAAGATGGTTTAACTGGTATTTATTGTTTTATTATTGTTTCACTGCTTCTGTAATTAGCGTAGAAAACAGCTGGCAAAAATAAGTTCTATTAGCTATTATTATTTTTTTTTATTAACGCGAGTGTTACACATTTATGAAACACTTTTAAATTATATTAGCTATTGTTTAACTCACTTACTTAAGGACAACGCATATATGTTGTGATCTCTTTCTATGGATGGCATTATTATTTATTTGCCACATCCAGGTATACTTCATTATATATATATTATTATTTCAAACAAAATTCCTTTTTAGTATCAATCCCATAAACTTTAACATTTTTTCCAGATGCCAAATTTAAACCATTTATATATCAACTATTACAACAAGAGCATGTAACTTTAACAGAACGCCAGGTGAAAGACGAAATAAACGTTATGATTCTTGCTGGGTTTGAAACGAGTGCAACCATCCTTCTATATACTTTAATATTAGTTGGAACTTACCCTCACATACAACAAAAAATTTTTGAAGAGTAAGTATTGTATTCTATCAAAAAAATTATACATTTATTTTTAACATTTTCATGGCTTAATTCTTTCATGGATTTGATATTTCAAAGAGATCCCTAGATAGATAAGATATATGGGATTGGGCAGGATGATGTAGCTAATTATAAATGTGGAAATTAGTTTTTTTGTTGGTTTGTTTGTTACGCTTTGACAACTTAACGACGCCAACGCATCATCAGGAACTCGTTATAATGATAATTTAAAATAGTCACAATGAGGTTCTTGCGCTTCTTCGCATTAAAGCTCTAATGTTATAATAGATATATTGATTTGAGTTGTATAAGTGTAGTTTTTGAACTGAATGAATATTCGATTTGATTTAGTCCACCTGCTTACTTAAGGCGAGGTTTTCCCAACACTTTAGGTAAAAATCGCTCGAACGTAAGATTCGATAGGTACGCATGGACACGGGCGTCGGGCATGGCTGAGAACGAACCGAGCGATGCGGGTCAACGACCGCCGACCCGGAAGGACCAAGTAATATTTTTTAAAACTTACAGTTGCGCTAGAGTACGGAATTACTGTGATATTTTTTATGCATTTTTGAAGTAAACTTTTTTATCTACGTATGAGAGAAATGTTATATTACGCGCAAAATTATGATTTCAACATTATGGATATCGTATACGACATTCTCGAGGCTGCAGAGAACGAATTTGGGATCATATTTGAAATCCAGGATGGCCGCCACGCAAAATTATTTTTTCAACAATATGGGTATCGTATCCGAGGTTCTCGTGGGTGCAGAGAACGAATTTGGGATCATTTCTTAAATCCAAGATGGCCGCCGCGCAAAATTATGATTTCAACATTATGGGTATCGTATCCGAGGTTCTCGATGGTGCAGACAACGATTCTGGGATCATTTTAGAAATCCACGTTGGCCGCCACGCAATTTATGATAACAACATTATGTGTATCGTAACCGAGTTTCTCGATAGTGCAGAGAACAAATTTGGGATATTTTTTTAAATCCAAGATGGCTGCCGCGCAATTTTATGATATATAGATAGATATTTTACCGTGAACGAATTTGGGATCATTTTTAATATCCAAGATAGCCGCCGCACAAAATTATGATTTCAGCAATATGGATATCGTGTTTGAGGTTCTCGGGATACAGAAAACGATTTTGGGATCATTTTTGAAATCCAAGATGGCCGCCGCGCAAAATTATGATTTCAACAATATGGGTATCGTATCCGAGGTTCTCGAGGGTGCCGAGAACGAATTTGGGATCAGTTTTGATATCCAAGGAGGCCGCCGCACAAAATTATGATTTCAGCAATATGGATATCGTGTTCGAAGTTCTCGGGATACAGAAAACGATTTTGGGGTCATTTTTTAAATCCAAGATGGCCGCCGCGCAAAATTATTATTTCAACAATATGGGTATCGTATGAGAGGTTCTCGAGGGTGCCGAGAACGAATTTTGGATTATTTTTGAAATCCAAGATGGCCGCCGCACAAAATTATGATTTCAGCAATATGGATATCGTGTCCGAGGTTCTCGAGGGTTCAGAAAACTATTTTGGGATCTTTTTTGAAATCCGAGATGGCCGCCACTCAAAATTGTGATTCGAGAACCTCGGATTCGATATCCATATTGTTAAAATAATAATTTTGTGCGGCGGCCATCTTGGATTTCAAACATGATCCCAAATTCGTTCTCAGCACCCTCGAAAACCTTGGATACGATATCCATATTGATGAAATCATAATTTTGTACGGCGGCCATCTTGGATTTATCTAACTTCCCTAATATACATACAAAAATCCCGCGTGGCATAATATTCAAAATAATATTACGTACATTTTATTTTATTACTTTCCGACTTCCATTTACCTATATATTTTAACAAATATGCTGTCGCATCATCGTCTTTTTTTACTATGATTCCTGATTTGTACTTGTTTGCTAAAATCTTACGTAATGCGAGCCCGAGAGAAACGAACACAGTACCGTCCTTAACAGTGGTCACGGGCGTACTCACAGATACTACACTATATACTGCTGGCAGGAGCGAGCATACAACCAAGGCGTCGCGTTTGGTTTATTACGAAAAAAATTAATATAAAATAATTCACAAAGCGAATTGATAAAACCCACGATGAATATTTATAAATACTAATAAACTATCGAGTAAAATAAGTTTTGTGTTTATAGCCATCATAGTTTTATGATAATATAAAACAATTCATATAAAAAAGCCTATTTTACCAAAAATAAATCTATTGAGATTTTTTTTTCGTTATCGTGGTTTCGAAACTGCAATAATTTAGATAAAGAAATGAAGGTAAACATGTCAAAAAATTGGAACCGTAGTATTAGTAGAACTATTTTAAGTAGATTTTCAAAAATGTTACTTTTTAGGACTATAGCGCCTTAAGCGTGTTTTAAATCTATCATTGTTATAACTGTATATCAATAGTCTAAAATCTAGACTTATATTTAACCTCGCATGAGTATTGACATATTTTCACCATCGTGATCCTGGTAAGAATCATTAATGCCCAATGTGTACAAAATCTTCTCAAAAATATTGCTCGAACGTATAGCTGGAATACTTGACGACAATCAACCCAAGGAACAAGCAGGTTCTAGAAGTGATTTTTCCACAATAGATCATATTCACACTATTAAACAAGTGATAGAGAAGTGCAATGAATATGGAATGTCATACTACTTGGCATTCATTGATTACAATAAGGCATTTGACTAACTAAATCATAGGAAAATATGGGAAGCTTTAAGTGCACGAGGAGTTAACACCAAATGTATACGTTTAATTAGTAACATATACCTAAATATGACAGCAAAAGTAAGAACAGAAAGTACTGGTGAATATTTTCAAGTAAATCGAGGTGTCAAACAGGGAGACCCTCTCTCACCCAAACTATTTTCTGCAGTTTTAGAACTTATATTCAGAAATTTGTATTGGAATAATTATGGTATTAACATTAATGGTGTACTGCTTAATCATCTGAGGTTTGCTGATGATTTAATAATTATTTGTGATAATTCAAAAAGTCTACAAGAAATGACAGAAAAACTCATATACGAAAGTGAAAAAGTGGGGTTATCACTGAACTTTTATAATACAAAAGTAATGACTAACCAAAATAAAATTCCAATCAAAGCTTTTGACCCAATTACTATTGATTATGTAGATTAATACACATAGCCTCGGACAACAATTAATATCCAGAACAGAAATAATAACGAAGGTAGTATATAATAGAATAAACATAGCGTGGAAGAAATACTGGAACTTAAAAGACATTATGAAGGATCCGAGAATACCAATTAAAGCAAAATTTATGTTTATGCATTTTACCCAGCTTGGACTACGGCTGTCAAACATGGAGCCTAACCAATAAATATTAAGGCACCTGAAACTTGTCAGCATAGCATGGAGAGAAATATGCTCAATATAAAAATATAGGACAGAACACGACTTCAATCCATACGTGAACAAACAAAAATAGCTGATGTTAAATATTATATTAAAAACCTCAAATGGAGATGGACAGGCCACATGATCAGGAACAAAAAGGACAAATGGTCGAAAAACATCACAGAATGGTATCCTAGACAACATAAAAGGAAAAAAGGCAGACCACGTATTAGAGTGGAAGATGACATAAAAAAGCTCCCGCTCACTATGGAAAAAATTGTGGGAGGTCTATGCCGAAAGTCAAGACATCCAATAATTACCGGTGTAATTAGTAATTACCTGCAAATGGAAAAAAATATAAGTAGAATTTAAATATAGGTTAGCATAGACTAGTTAGGTAATGAATCATTGTACATAATTATGGATTGTTAAAGGTTTTTATTATTATTATATTGAAAATTTTCTTATGTCATCGGACCTTGATAAAGCCGCAGTTTAAATTTAATGCTACATTTTGAAGGTATTAAGGCGAAGCAAATCAAAAACGTATAAAAATGCAAAAGATGTTATTACAAGTTGAAATACGAATACGAAAATCCGTGCTGATTTTTTACATAATTTGAAAAAAAAAAAAAACAATCAATTAATTCTAAGCTCAAAAGGTTTTTTTTTAGTATACATTATATTTGGACTGTTAACAAAAACGGATTTCCAAATAGTCTTTTGAAGATTTTACCTAAACAAGATAGAGCATTAATTGCTATTTTTTTATTCTCAATATCAAATATTGATAATAACGCCAACATATCAACGCCATCTCTATTATAGTTCAAAATCACTGGAAAAATTTAAGAGACTACAAATTTGAATTTGACATCTGAAAGGAATTATGCAAGTGTTTCAATGATTAACCAGATGGCGTTAATTTGAAATTTTCGTACATCGAAATTCAATATTTTTTTTTGTTGTGATTGCATAATATACTGTAGACACATATATAGAAGAACTTTATAAGCAAATCCTTATATTTGATATTTAAAATACATTTTAACTTGGAATACGATGCATAATATATTTGATGATGAATCTGTTAAGCCTATTTGTTGATTACAATGACGTTCTTAAGCTATTGTAAAATGTAATCAATGATAATTGAAAAGATTGTCCGTTTCTTGTAAATTTTTTCTCACGACCTCTACTTTTTCCGTACATATGGTAGAGTCAGTAGTTTATATGAAATATTTATAAAGACATTTTAAATGCGTCTATAGTTAGAGCTTTTTGAATATAGTTTATTTGATTTTTGCAGCTGTAAACACTCAAACTTATTAATATGATTTGTAGGCCGTTGCACAGTTCGTTCGTCTGAGAAGTTTTTTCTAACAAAATAATGATAATAGGTCCAAAACTTTACTTAAATTATACTCTACCACATTGAGCTCAAATAAAGTATTATACTTCATTTATCGTATAAATATGATACTAGTATCATTTACCCATATTTCAGGATTGAAGAAGTATTTGGTGACATCGATAGAGATGTTTCAAAAGAAGATCTGGCTAAGTTAAAGTATATAGAAGCTGTGCTCAAAGAAACTACACGGTATTGTCCAGTTGGACCGATTACCGGTCGGAAACTGTTAAGTGATGTACAACTGAGTAAGTACAGAACATTTTATGAATAATGCCTAATTACGAGTATTTCTCGAGTGTTAATTCGGCTTAGATTTTTCTTTCACCAATCTGAAGTGTTTCGCCTCTAGAAGAGGCATCTTCAGGAGATGTCAACTCACCGAAATATGAAAGGAAACTCTATAAGTGTATAGAATTTAGCATTAGTATACAGAATTTTAAAAAATCTCTCACATCCTGCTCATAAGTTATTAAATCTCTTTTTTCTACAGGTCAAGAATCGAATAGATAAAAAATAACTGAAGTAAACTGAAATGTAAGAGAAACATTTAATGTAAATCTATATTATAATATAAAAGTCAATGTATATACTGTGTACTTATGTTAATCTAATAATGGAGAACCGCTGGCCAAATTAAAATGAAACTTAATACAATAAATGGCGATATGTCCATTTCGACAAACATTGTTAGTGCCGGATAGGTGGCGCTGGTGGCAGTGATTATTATCTTTTTTTTTGTTTTTTTTTTTTCGAGAGGAGTAAATTACATTTACGTATTGAAGACCCCGAAACGGGGCCCCTATGTCGGGCTCGGGTGTAAACACCCCCTACCGACTAAAAACCTCCTCTGTGCTGATAGCCCTGAAGGCTTTTATAGCGAAGCCGGGCGGGGGCCTTGGAAGCCGAAAATGTAGCTCACAGGCGCGGGGCGTCTCGGAAGGAGACTCGAACCTCGGACCGCCTGCTCACTAGGCTGGATGGAGAGAAGATCACTAACGATCTAATATATCTGGTAGTCCAGTGGACTCTAGGTTTGAAGCGACTCGCCGGCGAGTGCGGTGATATATGTATGTAAGTATGTGTAAGTGTATGTAAGTGTGTGACTATTTGTGTGTAGTGTTATTGTAGGTGTGTGATTTGTGATGTGAGTGTGAGTGGTGTTAAACGATTACAGGACGAGGACTATCTCGTCGGGCTTTTATTAAAGTGTTTGAATCGTATTATATTAGGTTGTGGCCGCTGGAAATAGTCAAAGTGACGAGTGGCAGCGGTTTGATGTACACGGCCGCGCCAACGTCTTCGAGGGCGGTGTGGTTGGTTTGGTGTCGGTATTGGTGATGGTGTTGGTGTCGCGTTCGCGATCGTAATATAGTCGTCCGGGTCGACTAGTACGTGTCGAGGTCGCCTCTGTTTGTTCCGACTGTGGTCTAGAGGAGTGTAAGCATATGCCTCCCTCACCAAGATATTAGGGTGCTCGGCCACCTTATCAAAGTAGCGTCGCGATATCTCCTTGAAATGTTGAGCGATGGTCGGCAACTCAAGATCGCGATGGAGATCTACGTTACGAACGAACCACGGCGCTCCGGTGGCCGTGCGCGTGAATCTATTCTGAACCACTTGCAAACGCCGCAAGTGGCTCGGCGGCGCGTGGGCAAACACGATGCTTGCGTACGACATAATGGGACGTACGATGGTTTTGTACAATGTCACCTTGTGTCTGAGCGGTAGTTTGCTTCGCTTGCACACAAGTGGATACAGGCGGCTAAGGACAAACCGGGCTCTATTACAAACCGTGCTGATATGTTTTGCGAAGTTCATGTTACTGTTAAACGTAACACCTAAATATTTATAATGTTGGGCCCACGGAATAGGGGTCCCATATAATTTAACAATATTTTAAAAGGCCAAAGATTTTATTTTATTAGTATTAGCAAAGAGTACCGCTGCACTCTTTGAGGGATTGACTTCAATCCGCCATTTTCTGAACCAGTCTCCTAGTTCATTAACGGCGGCCTGAAGCACTCTTATATGAGTCGCGAGGCGCCCCCGAGTGGCGCCATAATAAAGAGCCGCGTCGTCCGCATATTGTGCAATTTGCACTTTATGAGGCTTCGGGAGGTCACTAGTGAAGAGTGAGAAGAGGGTCGGGGACAGAACTGAGCCCTGAGGCACTCCCGACCTGATGGGTCAGGGCGTGGATAACGTGCCTTCTACTCGATAGTGGAAGCTTCGATCAGTAAGGTAGGCTCGTATGATGCGCACGAGCCTGTCTGGCATACCCAGTTCATACAGCTTAAAGATTAAGCCGTTATGCCATAACTTGTCGAAAGCTTTCGCGACATCGAGAAATACGGCTGCTGTAAAGGTACGGTATTGGATTCGTTTTGAAGATTTTATCTAAACAAGATCGAGCATTAATTGGTGTTTGTTCTTTCTTTCGATATAAGTGATGATAAAAATTACATATCAACGCCATCTCTAGTATAGTTCAAAATCAGTGGAAACATTTAAGACACTACAAATTTGAATTTGACATCTGAAAGAAATTATGGAAGTGTTTCAATGATTAACCAGATGGCGTTAATTTGAAATTTTCGTACATCGAAGTTCAAGAAAAAAAATTTGTTGTAATTGCATTTAATGTAGACACACTTATAAAGAAAAACTCAAAAAGCAAAGCCTTTTTTATGTTATTAGATTAATTTCAAAGATATTTAATAAAAACATCAAAGGTACATAATGTATAATATTTATGTTATAAAACAAATACTTATTTTTTTTCTTTATATTTCAGAAAATACTGTGTTGAAGAAAGGATTCAACTGTATGGTAATGTTGTACGGGGCTATGAGGCATCCAATATGGGGACCAGACGCTGATCAATATATCCCAGAAAGATGGTTGGATCCTGATCGTCTACCAAAGAATCCACATGCTTATATGGCGTTTGGATATGGAAAAAGAAATTGTATAGGTGAATGAAAATACGCTATTTTTTATATTTATCAATTTAATGAACGAACACGTATGGGCCTCACTACTTAGTAGGTAATCGCCTACAGTTATAACAGTAATCGAAGCTCGTAGGTCTTCTTTAATTGAAGATGAAGTATAAACTTGTAATTTAGCCTCCACGAATATTAAATTGTTTATGAGGAAAAGTGATCGGTTGAGGAAGACGTTTCTTGCCCAAAACAATACATAGCCGCTCAGAATTCTTAATTAAACCTGAAATTCCGTGCAGCATCGGATGTAAGGCCAGGACTCCATAAGGAGTAGCTGATTTTTCAAAAGACGATGAACTTCGCTATTCACACAACTCGTCTCAGATATTAGACCTGTGCCTTGTAAGCTGGCGGAGTGGAAACGAAAAGAGAAAGAGAGAGTTATGCATAGAAAGAATTCCTAAGATATGATTATATTATTGAAGTGAACTTTAATACAACCAACGCTGATACGAAATAATAATTATTTCCCTTATACAAACGACTAAATAGGAAAATTTTCTTAGAAAAAGCAAGTCATTATAGATATTGAACCTCATTTTTGGAATATTTGTGATAAATGTGATCTTTATATTTTCAGGTAAGACATACGCAATCGTATCAATGAAAGTAGTCATGGTGCACATATTCAGACACTATAAAGTTACCGGCGATTTCTCGAAAGTTCAACTTAAGTTTATGGGTCTACTAAAACCACATTCGGGTCACCATATCAATATTGAGTATCGTAATAAACAAGTTACAAGTTATTGGTTTTTTATTATTTTCAAGCCGAGTTCGAGTGTATTGTGTTAGAATGCAATGTGAGTAAGTAATTCAAATTATTATTTTTAATTACGACCTAATTAATTCAAATTCTATTTCACCAATACGCTACCAGCTTTTATATCATCCTGATCCTATACGTTATTTTAAGGACGAGCATCCTGGTCACCACCATTATACTTACCACAGTTACCATTTACACTTAAGTGAGTGATCACCGCAACCTATTCCTCGTGTAACACCAGAGGAATCACAAGATCGTAGCCGACCTTATAAAGCGTCGAATAAACTAAACAAATGAATTAGAAAATCGAAAACATATTGTTAAGTGGCGGGTGCGGATCAAACTGGAGGCTCCATGGTGAAAGTCAACGGTTCGTCCATTCTAAAAACCAAGAATTAAACTTTTTTCAGCAGTAAGGTCTTTGCAGGCCTATATGGCAGAAGTTCTTCTAATAAAAGATGTCATGAGACGAGCAAGACTGGTGGAAAGCGATTTGCCCTGCCCATTACGATGTAGTGCCGATGAGGTTTAATGAATGAACTCGAAATTTTGAACGGCATCACAATTTTATTGCTCTCGCTTATAGAAAGACTACCTGAGCTGGCACACGTTGTTTTACCATACAAATTATTTTTAGTGATCGGTCGTTTTCTCCGACTTATTTTTTAAATCGGATCACCGTGTAAAAGTCTTTTCATTTTTTGTGTTAATAATTATAATTTAGCCTCACACTCACTGAAAGTGTGTGTGTTTATATTGGTTATAGACTTTTCAAAATTAGTACTGGCTCTATAGGTCATCCGCTAGAAATTTGTGATGATGATGATAGAAGTTATTTTATTTTTTGTCAATATGTTAATATTTTTGTTTCAACCTTTTTATTCTGCTTTTCGGAAGACAATTAATGAAATTGGAGACAAATCCAACAAATTAAAAATCATTAAAATCGGTCATGGAACAGAGTATATTTATGATAATCTAACTAATAGGTATGTTGTCGAAAGCTGCTCTTGGTAACTTTAACCAACCGTCCATGCCGACGTTGCACATGAGGAATGACACCCTGGCCCAAACTGCAAAAGAGAAAGCCGATCTCCTGTGCGCTCTTTTCGCCTCCAACTCGACTCTTGGCGACAACGGAAAAACACCGCCGACCATCCCGCGGTGTCAGAGCTCTATGCCTGAAGTACAGTTCAGACAGAAAACTGTTAGGCGAGCTTTGTTTTCGTTGGACGTCAGGAAGTCGAGCGGGCAAATCATATCAAATCAAAATCACTTTATTCATGTAGGTCACGGAAATCACACTTATGAATGTCAAAAAAATTTTTTTCTTATTGAATCTACCGCTACTTCGTAAAGGGTTGAGCTAATGAGAAGAAGTGGCAAGAAACTCATTGCCACTCTTTTATATCAAGATTTTCAATTCCATCGATTTAATAATCATTACGACTGCAATATAATATATAAAATGATGCAACAAACATACTCAAACGTCAAATAGTCAATGCCTTACACGAGTAAGTCAAAACAGTTAATGTAAATTAATACAAAAGTTATTAAGTACAGTAGCTGCTTCATCCACACACACCATAAATAAATAAAGGTATTCTGTGAGCATTTTATAATGGCCGGATGGCATTTCTCCAATCGTGCTTAGAACGTGTGCCCCTGAGTTGACGCCGGTGCTAACGAGTTTATTCCAGCACTCTTATTCCAAAGGCGTAGTCCCTGACTCATGGAACTCAGCCCATGTCTATCCGATCCAAAAAAAGGAGACAGTTCGGATCCGGCAAACTACAGGCCTATTGCGATAACCTGCTCTCCAAAATTATGGAGAGCATAATTAGCCACCAGCTCCTGGTATACCTAGAGGGTCACTAGCTGATCAACGACTGACTTCCTAATCTTATAGAGAAAAAACATAAGGTAGTATTGCTTGCGGACGACACTACACTGATTTTCAACGTGAAAAGAAACCAAGCTATGTATGACAAAGTGAACGATATTCTATCTGACATCGTGTACTGGTTTAGTGCTAATAACCTGTTGTTAAATAGCAAGAAAACGAAATATATAAAGTTTACGGTACCAAATGTAAAAAATGTTGATGCAAGTGTTTTGTTAAACGGAGAGGTGATAAAATCGGTGGAATCTGCTAAATTTCTTGGCATTTCTCTGGATTCCAAATTGCAATGGGGCCCCCATATTGAAGGATTGGCGAACAGACTTAGTTCTGCAGCATACCCGGTTAAAAAAATTAGACAAATAACTGACATAGATACGGCACGACTTGTATACTTTAGTTACTTCCATAGTATTATGTCCTATGGTATATTGCTGTGGGGTAGCGCTGCTGCGCAGCGACATTACTACAATATTTCTGCTGCAGAAGAGGGCTATTCGCGCTATTTACAACCTAGGCAAGGTAAGTTAAGGAATCAATGAGAGCAAAATTCTAAGAAATTAACATCTTGACTGTTGCTTCTCAATATATTCTTGATAATGTGATGTATGTTCATAGGCACATAAGTGAATTTGCCAGAAACTGTCATAACCATAATGTTTACACCAGGAACAGACATAAGCTTATAATGCCTACTACTCGACTTAGTCGAGTTAGCAAGTCTTTTGTGGGGCGATGTATATACTTTTACAACAGGATCCCAGAAAATGTTCAAAGCAAAAGTATTACGTAATGCAAAAGAATTGTTAAAAAACGTTTGTGTGGTAAAGGTTACTATAACATAAATGACTTCCTTAATGATACCACAGATTGGAAATGGAGCGACCGCCCTCAGGCTATTAAATAATAAGTTTAATTGTACAATGTTACTTTGTTACTTTGTAAATGTTACTTTAATTGTAAAACATATTGCCCATTCTTCTCAGGCCTGAGGCTTCATTTTGGAATGAGTGGTAGTTTTTTGACTTTCAATAAGTGATTTCACATCCTATTTGGAATAGAAATATTTGAATTTGAATTTGACAGTACGGCTTTCGCCATGGTAGGTCGGCAGGTGATCTTCTGGTATACCTAACACATAGATGGGCGGCCGCTATTGAAAGCAAGGGGGAAGGCGTGGAGGGAAGGCGTGGCAGTTAGCCTGGATATAGCGAAGACCTTTGATCGTGTATGGCACAAGGCGCTCCTCTCAAAACTTCCATCGTTTGGGCTTCCTGAGAGCTTATGCAAGTGGACCTCCAACTTCCTCACTGGGCGCAGCATACAGGTCGTAGTCGACGGTTATTGCTCGAACCCGAAGCCCGTGAACGCTGGAGTGCCCAAAGGCTGTGTGCTATCTCCCACGCTGTGTCTTCTGCATATCAATGATATGTTATAATATATAATATTGACACTCAAGTTTGCGCGTTTACCACTAAAAAACCCCATTTGCCGTATCACCGCTCTTCGATATCACTTACCTTAAGGCTTCGCCTAATATCGGAATACTGGGTCTCGAAATCTCAAGCGATTGCCAATTCCGTGGCTATCTGGAGGGCAAAGCCAAATTGGCTTCGAAGAAGCTGGGCGTCACCAATAGAGCACGGCAATACTTCAAGCCGGCCCACATTCTAGCGCTCTACAAAGCGCAGGTCCGGCCACACATGGAGTATTGCTGTCATTTCTGGTCTGGCGCACCCCAGTATCAGCTCGACCCATTTGACCGCGTGCAACGTAGAGCAGCCCGAATTGTCGGGGACTCACTGCTCTGTGAACGGCTGGATCACTTGGCATTGCGTAGAGATGTCGCTTCATTGTGTGTCTTCTAACGCATTTATCACGGGGAGTGTTCCGAAGAGCTGTTTAACCTGATTCCTGCCGCCGAATTCCACCTTCACACAACACGCCACAAGTTAGGATATCATCCCCACCATCTCGGTGTATCAACAGTGCGGTTTTCAAGGAGCTTTCTCCCACGTACTGCTAAGCTGTGCTTGATGAGCTTGATGAGCTTCCTTGTGCGGTGTTTCCGGGACGATGCGACATATATAGGGTACCTTCAAAAAACGCGTATACCTTCCTTAAAGGGCGGCAACGCTTCTGTGATTCCTCTGGTGTTGCAGGAGAATGTGGACGGCGGTGATCACTTAACATCAGGTGGCCCGGCCCGTACGCTCGATTGTTCACTTCTTCCTTAGGAAGAATATCATATACATAATAATTTTGACTTTCATTTCATGTGCCATAGTAATAAATATTGAACCTAAATAGACCTATGTACTGACAGATCCATTATGTTGAATCATAGATATATTAATTCAACAATGACGGTAGATCATTATTAATTGACGGTTACTTGCCAAGACACGATATAGCTTAATTAAATTTTGCACATCCTCTATGTACAAGCGAAAAATATTTAATTTATTATTCATATGATAATCTCACAGCGATACAATTGAATAAAATTTTAAAAATGGTAATTTGTCCAACAGTGGCTTACATATTTCAAATTACAACGGAAGGTTAAACAGTTTCAATTGTGTAGTTGTGTTGTAGTGTATTGTGTTATATTATGTGTGCATCTTTATATATCTCCATCTTATAATAAATTATAATATCATTAAATTTAAATTTTATAGATAAATATTAATGATAGCATTGTGAAATCCGACATGTTTCAACGATATTCACGCTAATTTTGTCATATGTTGACAAAATTAGAAAAAAAAAATACCAACATGTATTTGTCCTCAAACGCGTATCAAATACAATAGGTGAGAACACAGCGCTAATGGTATATCATGCATTCGTGGTTTCAGCTTTACGATATGGATTGGTCATATGGGACAACTCGTTGACCATAGGGAATTTATTTATTGGATAGAAGAAGTGTATATCAGGGCGGTTTGTGGAGCCAGCCATACATGTCGACCTCTATTTAAATAATTGTAAGTTTTATCGCAGCCATGCCTATACTTTTATGAAATAAGCCTATTTCTTCAAAAACATAATATGTCTGATTTCTATACAAAAAGCTAGAAGGTTTTAAACACAAGGTATCCATATAGACTCATAATTCCGTTCTGTAGAAGTGCATCTTTAAGTAGAAATTGTTACAGCATATCTATGAAAATATATAATAAATTGCCGAATGAATTGAAATATTTTCCTTTCAAGGTTTTGAAAAGGAGACTGCTGGTTAATAAATAAGTGCTTCTTAGTTTAGTACTTGTATAGTTGAAATGAATTTTTCAATACAAATCAGAATTATTAATATGAACTAGTCTATTTGATAAAAATATGTTAATTATATACTTATGTGACATTAAATTTGTTGACGTTATACATAGGTACCTAATGATTTTTTTAATTATTTACATCTTGTATCATAATATTTTAAAATTTTAATTGTTTTCATATTAATGATAGAATTGTGAAATCCGACATGTTTTCGTATAACACTAGTGTAGTAAAAATCTTAAGTACAATGTATGTTGCAAATAAAATTTAATTTCATTTCATTTCATAAAAGCGCAAACCTGCGATTCCTCTGGTGTTGCAGGAGAATGTGGGCTGCGGTGATCACTTAACATCAAGACGTGATCGCGTGTTTGTTCATTAAAGAAAAATTAAAATAAAACTAAAGCCCATTAAAGTCTACAAGATAAGAAAGATAATTCAAAATCCGACTAACGATAACAATAATGTATCAGCTAACAGGTTACCTTATCAAAAGTTATTATTATACGTACCTACCCATCAACACATTGAGCCCATTACGTATTCAAATTCGTATTTGGTTATTGATTCAGTAGGTAGGTAGATATTAACTGTTTATTAAATTACTGTGACCCGTGTGTGATCATTGTAACAATTAAGCATTGCGTTACATTATACGAAAACATAGATAATTGAGTTATATAATGTGTATATCTTGTAGTATCAAATAAAGAGCACGTTAACGAGTTTTAAGTGTTATTAAAAACCTAGCGAAATTTAATAGATAATTAATGACACAACGTTAAAAATTATCTTGCTCCAAACTGGGCACAACCTGTGCTATTGGTGCAAAACAACTATAATATATTTAATACAATGCATATAAGTACTAAATCATATATAATTAATATAAACATCCATGACTCGAAAACTAACAGTTTAATATTCATCATACAAACATTAGCACGTCCCGGGATTCGAGCCAGCGACTTCTAGCCTTGTAGACAGAGTCACTAACCACTGGGCTAAGTGGATCATCTTAGTCAATTTGAATGAATAGCATTTTGTCTATTATTGATCTGTCCCCGGTATTTTTTTAAATTTTCTAAGGTATTGAAGGTTTTATTGTTTCAGTTAATAATAGTGGCTCATTTGACCGTGCACCTCCCTGCGTCGTACATCATTTATCGTATTTTAAATCATTAATATTGCGCCACGCTCAAGATTTCACATTTACATCAAGTACTAGGCACATTCATACACTAAGGTATTCTTCATTAATACTGAGACGAATACCACGTAGGACTCGTGCACGCTTCGTTTGCGGTTGGTGCCTTTTAGTGGCCTTTGGTTGGGTCGGTTGGTACTTTACGTCCGAAAAATTCTAACATACCTTACACACGGATAATCGGTGGCTTTTGAATTTAACCGAAACGGCTTAGCATTTAGTTTTGATATATCCCTTCGATTGTGGACGGCATCTCTCAAAATTTCCATAATTTATTCTTCAAGATAGTAGCAAGTAGATGACCAGCTTCTTTACGAGGTAAAGATACTCATTGTTGATAGTTGCTGCTAAGACCTTATTTTTTCTGATTTAAATTTGAACGGCTCAAACATGCATTTATAATATGCAGTGCCACTATGTGCTAGGTTCTCACGATATAAGAACATGTAACCGAAAAGTGAGAATAAATCATATAATATTCTAAGTCACAATTTAAAATCCATGCGTAAAATTTTTAATTAGTATAGCCAGCATTAAACCTATTCAAACCTCATCTTAAATTCAATTCATAAAATTTACATAAAGAAATGTTATTCATGCTCATGAAAACTAGGGAAATGTACATTTAATTTGCTTACTTTCAAAGAAAATTCATAAGTTTCAACCGTGCACTTTTCAAAACTCAGTAAATGAATTTAAAAGGTAAGAAGACGAGAGTATAAAATTATTTTGTATAGACTTCCATTTATTAAATCTAAATGTTAAAACAGCAACTTAAGTGTAGTCTGAGTGATTACTCGTATTATATAAAGAAAATAAAATGAATTTAGACGGAATTTTATCTAGACGATGCGACATGGCATATGGCATCACCGACACGTTGAATAGATGAAAAGTATGAAATCAAATTTAATATGTTTATTAAATCGTGAAGGATGAAAAAATACGGGTTAAACTCCGAGAGCGTCGACAAAAGTGAAAACTAATTTTGGCGCGTTGGACATTTCTTCGATGGGTACTAGGGTAATTGGGTTATGAATTGCATCTTAACTTTAAAATACATTATTATTATTTTATGAATCATCGTTAACAATTTCGACAACTCTTGTATCATCATCATTATCATTAAAATGATTACAATCCAAAATAGAAACTATAGGTTCATGGTAACTAACTAAAATAGAAAATTAAAAATTTTGATTCGTACAAACATACATAATATATATAATCACGTCTCTTGCCCGTGGGGCACGGCTAACACCACTTCTTTCCACTTGCTACGATCCTGACATACTTGTTTCGCTTCGTCCACTTTAATAATTCCCTTCATTCATGCTCTTCGGTTTAGGGTACTCCTACCTACTTGACCTGGCCTTTTTTCAAGAAGTCTCTGATTTGGTTTCGAAACGTCCGCATAGGTGTACTGGAAGACGTACACCTCACTTTCATTCACACTCGTCCTATACACTTTTTTCGTCAATGGTTCTTCATTCATTCTCACGACATGGCCAATCCATCTCAGCATAATTCGAATAATATATAATACTAACATATCTACATTTTATTTATTTGGACGTGTTCACGGTCTTCTATATGTACATGTATATATGCACACAGTGACACACTATAGCTGCATCTCGTAACGGTGTCGCGAGTCCAGAGATTTTGTCTCATCTAAAAATATGTGTACCGCGCTAAATGAGGTTTTCAATTAAAAATTCTATCAAACCTACATATAGTTCAATAATTTTTAATTTCGTTTAAAATACTAATAATATACCAGACCAAAATATGAAGTCTATCATACGAATAATGAAGAAGATAAAGGTTGATATTTTTTATATCATAACTTTCACTTGTAAGTTATAAACATGAAAGTAAGTTCTACTTTTGCACTAATATCTTGAAGAAAAAAAAAATAAACCTAATCTCAAAATAAATATCATTTATTATTACGAACACGGGTTGTTTCTGTTATAGCCTTGACTCAAAATGTACAGACATATCGCGATATATTTTTTAACATACTAAATTTGTTTTAAGTGTCTTTCATTAAACAGATCACTTCTCCAACAGAGTCTTTTTATTACAGGAACATTAGTAGTTCCATTTTAAGTTTTTAGGGACGCGGATGCAATACATAATATTATATTGTATGTCCGGAAGTCAGTACATTTTCACAAGACATTTTAAACTCGTTGACTAGTCTATTTAATTATTAGTTATAACTGTAGGTTAGTTTTGAAATTATTTTGCTAACGGAAATAGCTAAATTAACCAACAAAATACACTGCTGTATTCAATTTATCAAAAAAAACTGGCTAATCAGTTACCATTGAACACATGTATGAGAAGAATAAAATGAAAAACAATCCCATGAAAATTGTAATTCATTAAATAATTTCGTTCAACTCATAATATTAACTCCTAATCACCTAAATTGTTTTCCCTTGAGATATTTTTAATCAATAAGTAATACATGTTAAAAATATTTTGCAGGAGTTTTGAAAAGTTTAATACTGTAAGGTTCATATTAATAAAATATATATATTTTTGTTTTAGTCAGTTCTTATACCATTTTGTATCGTTTATAACTAGCTGCCCGGACTGACTTCATTATTAAATAAATATAAAGTTGGTATTTCCGAGTGATCCAGTTATTTATATCTCAACATTCATTTAAATCTGTAATATCTTTGAAAATATTCATTTCAATTACATGCTGTAAATGGCCATATTGATCTATATTAAACGCACAATGTAAATTTTTGAAGGGACTTATTTTTTTTTTATGATAATAAGGGACAAGACAAGCAGGACGTTCAGCTGATGGTGATTGATACGCCCATATAAGAATATTGAAAAACCCAATAATTCTGAGTGGCACTACAATTGCGCTCGTCACCTTGAGACTTAAGATGTCAAGTCTTATTTGCCCAGTAATTTCACTTGCTACGGCGCCCTTCAGACCGAAACAGTAATGCTTACACATTACTGCTTCACGGCAGAAAAAGGTGCCGTTGTGGTACCCATAAACTTGCCGGCTTCCTGCACAAAGACCTACCACTCATAAAATTACGTAATTAGGTTAGAATTAATGCGGTGTTGCTTAAAATAGCTTCTTAAATAAGCCATTATTTCTTTTAAAAAGTATAGGATCAAAAATGGTTATTGTGGGTTATTCCTAAGGGATAGACATGTGCCATCGCATACTTCTTTAAGGTGTATACTACTGTACTACATGATTTTGTACTGTAGGATTCAGGCAGCGTTTGCAATGTAAGCCCAAAAAATGTGTTCATACGTATATGAGAGAGAAGTTTCTAATGTTTCTAATTATGTCGTAACATCACATTATGTAGAAACCTCTAAAGTATATCAGTGTTTCTCTACCATATAATGCATGTACTATACATATCATCACTGTATCTATTAAAAAACCGCATCAAAATCCGTTGCGTAGTATTAAAGATCTAAGCATACAGACAGACAGCCGGATACGACTTTGTTTTATACTATATAGTTAATTAATAATAGGGGTTAATTAATGAAATTGCCGTTTTATTGTAATAGTTACTTCGAATTGATATAGAACCTTCATGGTTTGAGATTTTTGATCGAAAGTTATTTCACATGGTACCTATGTAGATCTTCTTTTAAAAATGTGCAACATTCGATTATAGACTTTCTGTTTTTTTTTGTAATTCAGCTTAGACAAGAAAGATGGGAAAATTTATTAAATTAGGCGTTACTTTGCGGAAATCCATAATTATATAAATGATTTAAGTTTTCTTTAGTGTTAATTCCGCCAATATTTGTTTTTAAAACAATTCGACACGTGTTTCGCCTCTACACGAGGCATTCTCAGGACGTGTTGTCTCGCCAAAATCTGGCACGAGACTCCTAAAGAAAACTTAAATCATTTGTATAAGAAAGATGGGCTTCAAAGTGCGAGTGATATTTGAATACGAGTTCCGACGTGGAACTAACACGGCAAAAACAGCTCGCAATATCAATGTTGCGTTTGGAGAGGAGACTGCTAATAAACGCATCGTGTGATTTTGGTATAAAAACTTTCGTGATGGAAACTTTGATGTGAAGAACAAGCCACGTGGAAGACCGCCCACACAGGTGAATAAAAATGATTCCGAATCCGAGCCAAACTACCCAGGAATAAGCGGCATTGTTGAAGGTTACCTAATCAACAATATTGACTCATTTGCGAGAAATCAGTAAAATAAAAAAAAAATAAAAATGGATGCCTCATGATTTGACTGATCTGCAGATAGAAAAGTGTGATGAAACATGTGTTGCCTTGTTGAATCGATACAGAAATGAAGGAATATTGGATTGAATTGTGACATGTGATAAAAAGTGGATTATTTACAGTAACTGTTAAATGTTCAGAAATTTATGAAAAAAAAATATATTTTTCGATAATGCTTTTTTATCATTTTACGAAAAATTTATATCAGACCATTTTTGGAGATCGAGTTTAAGAGATTCGAGATCGTCAAAACCATTTCAACCCTTATTTTCAAGATGGTGGCCCTGGAACAAGGGCGGCGACCCTACAATCTTGGTTTAAGCTTTACTCTGACCCCCCCTACACATCAAAAAAATAAAATTGCGTCCTCTAAAAAACGCAAGGTTAGGCCTAAAAAATATAACATTTCAATGGACTATTTATATAATTCTGTTATTTTCCAGAAGAAAACAGCGATTGTTATATTTACGATATTATAAATATTCAACACAGACCTTTGTAATTAATCATTAAAACTAATGGTGCTACATATTAATTTTAAGGGTTGTTTACCCAAAAATGTACCTTTTTAAGTATTATAAATAAATCTACTGTACATTTATAAATAAAATCATGAAAGTTCAATAAACAATGTAATAAATAATTTATTATCTTATAATTGCAGTATTAATAATAAAACACAGAACAACAATTAATTTTAGTATAATTCCTCATAGCCCTCTTCATTATCTTTCATCATCACCTCCGGTCATAACTTCCATGAACTCTGAAATAAAATTATTTATTTTATAAACAGTTCTTGTATTTGTAGTTTTTAATAAAATAAAAGATCAGCTGTACTAAATACTACGCGTCAGATGTGAAATCATCATCAAAGTCTACTACGAAATACAACCAAACACACCGAGTGAGTCCGACTTAGTCGACACGAGCCGACTTTAGCTCTATATAGCCTAGAGTGACAGCTCAGTATCAACGCGTAACTATAAAATAAAGTTTCCACTAAAACAATCGTTCTATGTATAGAACGTCATAGACTAAAATATGATGTTGTAGAATAAGATATTCTAATGTATTCTGTCGCCCACTTCCACCTTCAAACGACACACCACTAAGTAGAATATCATCCGCACTATCTGGATGAGTAGCCTTCTACCACAGTGCAGTTTAAAGTAAATTTCTTTACTACCAAACTGTGAAATGAACTTCCTTGTGCGGTGTTTCCTTGACGATACGACTTCCTTACCAGACCGATAAGTTCTTGCGATTCCTCTGGTACTCGTCAATTCTCCTTCAATAAAGAGTTTGACTCAAAGAAAGGCGCTGTGTGTAAGTATGTCTGTAGCTCCTGTCACTTGCTGAAAGCTATGTATCTGGTGAATGTTTGGATATTTTCAATTCTCGACGAATATGTATTACATAATAAAGTATATAATACAAAATGGGTTCCATATTACAAAAACATATTCTGAATAACTTCGGACTTAGGCGTTGAGTGTTCAAATTTTCTGAATTAGGTTAAACTTTTTGAGATGGTCGTTCTAGATCGTAAGTCATTACTTAAATACGTAATGGGCAGTCTTATTATATATACATATTATGTTTTATATTTCATAGATACATTTATACTAACGGGAAAAACTAATCTCGACAACACAGAGTCTGATTTATTAATATGTGGGCAAAACTTTGAGAATCTTTCCATATAATAAAATTATTGTAATAAATAAAGAAAGTGTAAAGTAAGTACATTGATTATTTTTAAGTTGCAGTATGTTCTTTAAACATAGAACCTATAGAATGTTTCTCTGTTTGTCCTGGCAAAATGTAAGAACTACTGAATGCCGCCGAATTTCACCTTCGCACGACACGCCACAAGTTACGATATCATCCCCACCATCTGGATGTGTGGCGGTCCTCCACAGTGCGGCTTTCAAGGAGCTTTCGTCCTCGTACTACGAAGCTGTGGAATGAGCTTCCTTGTGCGGTGTTTCCGGGACGATACGACATGGGTACCTTCAAGAAAAGCGCGTACACCTTTCTTAAAGGCCGGCAACGCTCTTGTGATTCCTCTGGTGTTGCAAGAGAGTGTGGGCGGCGGTGATCACTTAACACCAGGTGACCCGTACGCTCGTTTGTCCTCCTATTCCATAAAAAAAAAACATTTAGTTAAAATTTTGCGTGAATAATATCAAGAGGTTGAGACATTATAATAGAAAGAACGGTACATAATATAACGTTACATCTATATTCCTGTATCCTCTGCATAGTATTTTTGCAGTTTTATAGAGTCCAAACAGATGATGTCACAAGCAGTAGCCAGTGTAAACGTACCGTCAAAGTCCACAGTTCCGGAACCATCAGAATCAATTTCCTCAATCATCATATCCAAGTCCTCAGGGCTGATTTTGTCATCTAACTCCCTCAGAATTTCTCTCAAGACTTGTGTTGTAATGTAACCGTTACCTGAAAATTTATATAATAATAAGGGTGTTGACACACTTTTACTCAAATTAAAACCTAAACTAGGCATAGCCTACGCATGTGCTATGGGTGCAAGACAACGATATCTTCATTTGATTTGATAGTAAAAAAAAAAAAAACAAAGTTAATGACTAATTAAAAACTATTCGTTACTATTGGTTGGAATCCAAGTTCCATACCCAAAATGGATAAGAACGCCAATTGAGTAATGCGATTGAGATAAAAATGATCCGATAGTTATAAAGAATAAATTTTCAATAGAATATTAATATTTTATGCCATCAAAAATATAACTTGTAACAAAAATCATGTCTCGCAACTCGGTTCTTCTATTATAAAAAGTGGTGAGATCCATATACCAAGTCGGTAAATTTAATCAGTCCCTATTTAAAGGTCCTTCTGTCTGAGGTTATTACTAAATTAGTAAACCTATCAACATTTTGTAGTGACCATGACAATATTGAAAATATTTTATGTTTTAAAGAAATGTGTTTTCAAAGTGTGCCTTATGAGAGTCAATTTCTTTTCCGATACTACTTATTGAGCATTAGGCATTTAGTAAGTATTGCATAATATGTAGATGAACTTGAATTGTTTTGTTATTCAGTAGATTTCTCGTGACAGGTATCGTCATGCTCGCTTAAACGCCTCTGCTTGTGGCGGCGACGTGGGGCGGGTCGTTCCCTTCCCTAAAATATGGTAGAGGGAGGCGATGGCTGGTCCATGCGTCATGCTCGTGAACGGGTGCTACTCGTGGGGGCTGGATGATCTTGTTACCGGGAGGTCTGCTTGATGTGTTTTTTTATTATTATTATTTCATTTAAAGTTAAAGTTATTATATATTTTATTTTATGAAATGCTCACATAATGCCTCTATTTATTTACGGTGTGTGTGGATTGATGCATCTACTATACTCAATAACTCTTGTGTTTATAAGTATTAATTTACTTTTTTC
Source organism: Leptidea sinapis (assembly GCF_905404315.1). Taxonomy (NCBI): domain Eukaryota; kingdom Metazoa; phylum Arthropoda; class Insecta; order Lepidoptera; family Pieridae; genus Leptidea; species Leptidea sinapis. The sequence goes on along the minus strand of NC_066281.1, from coordinate 869,561 downwards.
TTTTTTTGAATTACTCATGTAAGCCTTTAAATTTTTGAAATTTGAGTATTTTTGTTGCGTCACTTTGTAAAACAACTAAATTGTAAATCTTGACTTAAAAGAGTGGCAATGAGTTTCTTGCTACTTCTTCTCATTAGCTCAACCCTAAAGGGTTTAGTAAACGAAGTAGCGGTAAATTCAATAAGAAACAATATTTTTATATTTTTTTTTGACATTCATAAGTGTCATTTCTGTGACCTACATGAATAAAGTGTTTTTGAATTTGAATTTGAATTTGAACTTCAACTACATTTTTTCTAAAAGACCTTCAATGTCTCTATGAATATATCTCTGAAGATTTAATCAAAAATCTGTACGGTAAGTGCTTCTTAATCTAATGTATGTATTCACTAATTGAGAATTCCTGCACCTTAATACTTCCAAAGTTGACATTAGATGTAACTCTAAAAAGTGCCACGTAAACTTGCATCACAAGCACCACCTGCATAAATAACGTTGTAACATCATATACAATAATATATGGGATTACAAAGTTATTTATACAACTGGTGTATCTAGAAAAATGGACCGAGAGATCGCAAAATATTTTAGTTTTTTCTAAATTTGAAGCTTCTATCTGCTAGAAATGCCTTAAACTTTTGATGATCGGCCAGTCAGTCAGTCAGTGAGTCAGTGACAGAATTAAGAAACTTGCTTGACTAGCTATAATTTCAAAAAAGGATTGGTTCAAATTGAATGAAATTTGAAATATACCGTCTTTATACAATGTCTGCTCGCTTGCTGAAAATTCAGGCTTTATTAGGCTAATTTTATCAAGAAAGTTATAGATAGGGTGTGGTAGATTGGCCTGAACTGCTTCGATTAAAGGATGGTACGGCTGATTCGCTTGTTTTTGCTCGACTTGGCAGATAAAAATAAGAATAGTAGGATAGACACGGATAGAGTTACATTAAGGAAATAGTAATAAGTTCAAAGGTTGCTTCATTACACATGGCCATCGCGTTACAGCTGGCAGTAACTACTAACCTTCTTTATCATATAAACGGAATGCTTCTTTTAGTTCTTGCTGCATTGCTTCAGTATCCTCTTCTACCATGAACCTAGATGCCAGAGTTACAAACTCTTCGAATTCCAATTCTCCAGATCCTAAAATATTATAAAAACACTAAGATTTCAGAGTGTTAAGACAGATTAATAATATGATATTCAAATTCAAATATTTTTATTCAAAATAGGATTCAAAATCACTTTTTAAACGTCAAAAACTACCACCCATTCAAAATAGACTGTCTCAGACCTGAGAAGAACGGGCGCAAGAAACTCAAGATAAGAAAGATAATTATGTAAGGCCTGACTTTCGAATTAGATTAGAGACTCAGATATTTAGTCAAAACTAAAGTAAATTAAATAGAGAAATCTCCACTAAGCAAAATATAAGAATTGAAAAAAAAAATGTTATAGATTATATAACATGGAACTGCTCAGATATTCTGAGATACAGTACCTACTGTATACTGAACTCACCATCCTCATCAACTTCGTCAATAATTTCTTTCAGCGAATCATCGTCAACAGGATGGCCCAACATCCCGAGGATTGTTCCCACCATCACAGTGCCAATACATCCTTTCTTCTCGTGATCGAAGGCTTCAAAGGCCTTTTTTAAGACTAAAAACAAACTATGTTTGAATCTTCTATCGATAACCACGTTACATCGAAGTGATGATATAATGTATAAGATATAGTTTTGTATGCATTAAATATTTTTAAATAGTGTATATTTTCTTAAGTGACAATTACTCACTGAATGTAACTACAATATTTGTTAAACTATTTTGTAATTACTCTAGAATTTCTTACGAATGAAAAGGTTAGGTACGTTAGAACTGAAAAGCTTCAATGATTTCTTGTTAGTTCTTTATATTCTGTTTTTGTATCTTTACGTCATTAAATACTAATAAAGTTTATTACGATACTTACTGCTTCTTAATAGAAGTCTAAAAAGAGCAAAAATTAATTGACACATATTTAATAGCGACATCTATCAAAACAAGCGTTATTCTGAATGCAATGTATACAATATATGTACAAACGGCATAATTAAGTCTTTAGAGCTAGTCATGTTGTTAGGAATGGCAATATTATAGACACATTAATTATTTTATGAATATACATACTATTAATTTGTTCCTGGGGTAGTTCTTCCTAAAAAACAACACATTGATTAGAACAAATTATTCCCATCACATATTTGTGATATAACACATTTAAATTCAACAGATGTAACCCCTTTAAAACTTATAAAACTTCTACGCACCATTTTCACGTCTTATTTGAGTGAAGATTAAAAGAACAATGAGAAATAATATATGATAGCTGTCAATAAAAGTATAAATACAAGTCCTTGCCACTGAACAAATTGAGCTACAGCTATGATTTGCGTAACAATCCCCAGACTGATCGATTCACATCCCGAATCGAAGCACAAGTACTTTTGTCTGAGCGTTTCATTCGCTTTTAAATAACGTTTAAAGGCCACCTCAATACCGTATTACACTTACGATCTAGAAACAAATATGGCAGTATTGCTAGCCAATTAAAATGCATTGAATATTTTACAACAGCAATATTGGATGTCTGCCAATTAATTATTAAAGTGAAATTGAACGCGCGGAAATTTTAATTTCGTTTAAAATACTAATAATATACCAGACCAAAATATGAAGTCTATCATACGAATAATGAAGAAGATAAAGGTTGATATTTTTTATATCATAACTTTCACTTGTAAGTTATAAACATGAAAGTAAGTTCTACTTTTGCACTAATATCTTGAAGAAAAAAAAAATAAACCTAATCTCAAAATAAATATCATTTATTATTACGAACACGGGTTGTTTCTGTTATAGCCTTGCCTCAAAATGTACAGACATATCGCGATATATTGTTTAACATACTAAATTTGTTTTAAGTGTCTTTCATTAAACAGATCACTTCTCCAACAGAGTCTTTTTATTACAGGAACATTAGTAGTTCCATTTTAAGTTTTTAGGGACGCGGATGCAATACATAATATTATATTGTATGTTTGGAAGTCAGTACATTTTCACAAGACATTTTAAACTCGTTGACTAGTCTATTTCATTATTAGTTATAACTGTAGGTTAGTTTTGAAATTATTTTGCTAACGGAAATAGCTAAATTAACCAACAAAATACACTGCTGTATTCAATTTATCAAAAAAAAACTGGCTAATCAGTTACCATTGAACACATGTATGAGAAGAATAAAATGAAAAACAATCCCATGAAAATTGTAATTCATTAAATAATTTCGTTCAACTCATAATATTAACTCCTAATCACCTAAATTGTTTTCCCTTGAGATATTTTTAATTAATAAGTAATACATGTTAAAAATTTTTTGCAGGAGTTTTGAAAAGTTTAATACTGTAAGGTTCATATTAATAAAATATATATATTTTTGTTTTAGTCAGTTCTTATACCATTTTGTATCGTTTATAACTAGCTGCCCGGACTGACTTCGTTATTAAATAAATATAAAGTTGGTATTTCCGAGTGATCCAGTTATTTATATCTCAACATTCATTTAAATCTGTAATATCTTTGAAAATATTCATTTCAATTACATGCTGTAAATGGCCATATTGATCTAAATTAAACGCACAATGTAAATTTTTGAAGGGACTTATTTTTTTTTATGATAATAAGGGACAAGACAAGCAGGACGTTCAGCTGATGGTGATTGATACGCCCTGCCCATTAAAGTGCCGCTTAAGAATATTGAAAAACCCAATAATTCTGAGTGGCACTACAATTGCGCTCGTCACCTTGAGACTTAAGATGTCAAGTCTTATTTGCCCAGTAATTTCACTTGCTACGGCGCCCTTCAGACCGAAACAGTAATGCTTACACATTACTGCTTCACGGCAGAAAAAGGCGCCGTTGTGGTACCCATAATCTAGCCGGCTTCCTGTGCAAAGACCTACCACTCATAAAAATACGTAATTAGGTTAGAATTAATGCGGTGTTGCTTAAAATAGCTTCTTAAATAAGCCATTATTTCTTTTAAAAAGTATAGGATCAAAAATGGTTATTGTGGGTTATTCCTAAGGGATAGACATGTGCCATCGCATACTTTTTTAAGGTGTACACTACTGTACTACATGATCTTGTACTGTAGGATTCAGGCAGCGTTTGCAATGTAAGCCCAAAAAATGTGTTCATACGTATATGAGAGAGAAGTTTCTAATGTTTCTAATTATGTCGTAACATCACATTAGAAACCTCTAAAGTATATCAGTGTTTCTCTACCATATAATGCATGTACTATACATATCATCACTGTATCTATTAAAAAACCGCATCAAAATCCATTGCGTAGTATTAAAGATCTAAGCATACAGACAGACAGCCGGATACGACTTTGTTTTATACTATATAGTTAATTAATAATAGGGGTTAATTAATGAAATTGCCGTTTTATTGTAATAGTTACTTCGAATTGATATAGAACCTTCATGGTTTGAGATTTTTGATCGAAAGTTATTTCACATGGTACCTATGTAGATCTTCTTTTAAAAATGTGCAACATTCGATTATAGACTTTCTGTTTTTTTTTGTAATTCAGCTTAGACAAGAAAGATGGGAAAATTTATTAAATTAGGCGTTACTTTGCGGAAATCCATAATTATACAAATGATTTAAGTTTTCTTTAGTGTTAATTCCGCCAATATTTGTTTTTAAAACAATTCGACACGTGTTTCGCCTCTACACGAGGCATCCTCAGGACGTGTTGTCTCGCCAAAATCTGGCACGAGACTCCTAAAGAAAACTTAAATCATTTGTATAAGAAAGATGGGCTTCAAAATACGAGTGATATTTGAATATGAGTTCCGACGTGGAACTAACACGGCAAAAACAGCTCGCAATATCAATGTTGCGTTTGGAGAGGAGACTGCTAATTAACGCATCGTGTGATTTTGGTATAAAAACTTTCGTGATGGAAACTTTGATGTGAAGAACAAGCCACGTGGAAGACCGCCCACACAGGTGAATAACAATGAATTGAAAGATATCCGAATCCGAGCCAAACTACCCAGGAATAAGCGGCATTGTTGAAGGTTACCTAATCAACAATATTGACTCATTTGAATCAGTAAAATAAAAAAAATTAATGATTTGACTGATCTGCAGATAGAAAAGCGTGATGAAACATGTGTTGCCTTGTTGAATCGATACAGAAATGAAGGAATATTGGATTGAATTGTGACATGTGATAAAAAGTGGATTCTTTACAGTAACTGTTAAATGTTCAGAAATTTATGAAAAAAAATATATTTTTCGATAATGCTTTTTTATCATTTTACGAAAAATTTATATCAGACCATTTTTGGAGATCGAGCTTAAGAGATATATCGTCAAAACCATTTATTTTTATAACCCTTATTTTCAAGATGGCGGCCCTGGAACAAGGGCGGCGACCCTACAATCTTGGTTTAAGCTTTACTCTGACCCCCCCTACACATCAAAAAAATAAAATTGCGTCCTCTAAAAAACGCAAGGTTAGGCCTAAAAAATGTAACATTTCAATGGACTATTTATATAATTCTGTTATTTTCCAGAAGAAAACAGCGATTGTTATATTTACGATATCATAAATATTCTACACAGACCTTTGTAATTAATCATTAAAACTAATGGTGCTACATATTAATTTTAAGGGTTGTTTACCCAAAAATTTACCTTTTTAAGTATTATAAATAAATCTACTGTACTATTATAAATAAAATCATGAAAGTTCAATAAACAATGTAATAAATAATTTATAATCTTATAATTGCAGTATTAATAATAAAACACAGAACAACAATTAATTTTAGTATAATTCCTCATAGCCCTCTTCATTATCTTTCATCATCACCTCCGGTCATAACTTCCATGAACTCTGAAATAAAATTATTTATTTTATAAACAGTTCTTGTATTTTTAGTTTTTAATAAAATAAAAGATCAGCTGTACTAAATACTACGCGTCAGATGTGAAATCATCATCAAAGTCTACTACGAAATACAACCAAACACACCGAGTGAGTCCGACTTAGTCGACACGAGCCGACTTTAGCTCTATATAGCCTAGAGTGACAGCTCAGTATCAATGCGTAACTATAAAATAAAGTTGCCACTAAAACAATCGTTATAATCTATGTATAGAACGTCATAGACTAAAATATAATGTTGTAGAATAAGATATTGTAATGTATTCTGTCGCCCACTTCCACCTTCAAACGACACGCCACTAAGTAGAATATCATCCGCATTATTTGGATGAGTAGCCAGTGGTAGAACCACAGTGCAGTTTAAAGTAAATTTCTTTACAACCAAACTGTGAAATGAACTTCCTTGTGCGGTGTTTCCTTGACGATACGACTTCCTTACCAGACCGATAAGTTCTTGCGATTCCTCTGGTACTCGTCAATTCTCCTTCAATAAAGAGTTTGACTCAAAGAAAGGCGCTGTGTGTAAGTATGTCTGTAGCTCCTGTCACTTGCTGAAAGCTATGTATCTGGTGAATGTTTGGATATTTTCAATTCTCGACGAATATGTATTACATAATAAAGTATATAATACAAAATGGGTTCCATATTACAAAAGCATATTCTGAATAACTTCGGACTTAGGCGTTGAGTGTTCAAATTTTCTGAATTAGGTTAAACTTTTTGAGATGGTCGTTCTAGATCGTAAGTCATTACTTAAATACGTAATGGGCAGTCTTATTATATATACATATTATGTTTTATATTTCATAGATACATTTATACTAACGGGAAGAACTAATCTCGACAACACAGAGTCTGATTTATTAATATGTGGGCAAAACTTTGAGAATCTTTCCATATAATAAAATTATTGTAATAAATAAAGAAAGTGTAAAGTAAGTACATTGATTATTTTTAAGTTGCAGTATGTTCTTTAAACATAGACCCTATAGAATGTTTCTCTGTTTGTCCTGGCAAAATGTAAGAACTACTGAATGCCGCCGAATTTCATCTTCGCACGACACGCCACAAGTTACGATATCATCCCCACCATCTGGATGTGTGGCGGTCCTCCACAGTGCGGCTTTCAAGGAGCTTTCGTCCTCGTACTACGAAGCTGTGGAATGAGCTTCCTTGTGCGGTGTTTCCGGGACGATACGACATGGGTACCTTCAAGAAAAGCGCGTACACCTTTCTTAAAGGCCGGCAACGCTCTTGTGATTCCTCTGGTGTTGCAAGAGAGTGTGGGCGGCGGTGATCACTTAACACCAGGTGACCCGTACGCTCGTTTGTCCTCCTATTCCATAAAAAAAAAACATTTAGTTAAAATTTTGCGTGAATAATATCAAGAGGTTGAGACATTATAATAGAAAGAACGGTACATAATATAACGTTACATCTATATTCCTGTATCCTCTGCATAGTATTTTTGCAGTTTTATAGAGTCCAAACAGATGATGTCACAAGCAGTAGCCAGTGTAGACGTACCGTCAAAGTCCACAGTTCCGGAACCATCAGAATCAATTTCCTCAATCATCATATCCAAGTCCTCAGGGCTGATTTTGTCATCTAACTCCCTCAGAATTTCTCTCAAGACTTGTGTTGTAATGTAACCGTTACCTGAAAATTTATATAATAATAATGGTGTTGACACACTTTAACTCAAATTAAAACCTTAACTAGGCATAGCCTACGCATGTGCTATGGGTGCAAGACAACGATATTTTCATTTGAATTGATTGTAAAAAAAAAAACAAAGTTAATGACTAATTAAAAACTATTCGTTACTATTGGTTGGAATCCAAGTTCCATACCCAAAATGGATAAGAAAGCCAATTGAGTAATGCGATTGAGATAAAAATGATCCGATAGTTATAAACAATAAATTTTCAATAGAATATTAATATTTTATGCCATCAAAAATATAACTTGTAACAAAAATCATGTCTCGCAACTCGGTTCTTCTATTATAAAAAGTGGTGAGATCCATATACCAAGTCGGTAAATTTAATCAGTCCCTATTTAAAGGTCCTTCTGTCTGAGGTTATTACTAAATTAGTAAACCTATCAACATTTTGTAGTGACCATGACAATATTGAAAATATTTTATGTTTTAAAGAAATGTGTTTTCAAAGTGTGCCTTATGAGAGTCAATTTCTTCTCCGATACTACTTATTGAGCATTAGGCATTTAGTAAGTATTGCATAATATGTAGATGAACTTGAATTGTTTTGTTATTCAGTAGATTTCTCGTGACAGGTATCGTCATGCTCGCTTAAATGCCTCTGCTTGTGGCGGCGACGTGGGGCGGGTCGTTCCCTTCCCTAAAATATGGTCGAGGAAGGCGATGGCTGGTCCATGCGTCATGCTCGTGAACGGGTGCTACTCGTGGGGGCTGGATGATCTTGTTACCGGGTGGTCTGCTTGATGTGTTTTTTTATTATTATTATTTCCTTTAAAGTTAAAGTTATTATATATTTTATTTTATGAAATGATCACATAATGCCTCTATTTATTTACGGTGTGTGTGGATTGATGCATCTACTATACTCAATAACTCTTGTGTTTATAAGTATTAATTTACTTTTTTTTTAGACTTACTCATGTAGGCCTTTAAGTTTTTGACATTTGAGTATTTTTGTTGCGTCACTTTGCATATATTGTAATTTAAATGATTTGTAAAACAACTAAATTGTAAATCTTGACTTAAAAGAGTGGCAATGAGTTTCTTGCTACTTCTTCTCATTAGCTCAACCGAAGTAGTAGTAGTAGTAAACGGAGTAGCGGTAAATTCAATAAGAAACAATATTTTAATATTTTTTTTTTGACATTCATAACTGTCATTTCTGTGACCTACATGATTAAAGTGTTTTTGAATTTGAATTTGAATTTGAACTTCAACTACATTTTTTCTAAATGACCTTCAATGTCTCTATGAATATATCTCTGAAGATTTAATCAAAAATCTGTACGGTAAGTGCTTCTTAATCTAATGTATGTTATTCACTAATTGAGAATTCCTGCACCTTAATACTTCCAAAGTTGACATTAGATGTAACTCTCAAAAGTGCCACGTAAACTTGCATCACAAGCACCAACAGCATAAATAACGTGGTAACATCATATACAATAATATATGGGATTACAAAGTTATTTATACAACTGGTGTATCTAGGAAAAATGGACCGAGAGACCGCAAAATATTTTAGTTTTTTCTTCATTTATACACTAAACACTAGTTTTTTCAAAATTTGAAGCTTCTATCTGCTAGAAATGCCTTAATCTTTTGATGATCGGCCAGTCAGTCAGTCAGTGAGTCAGTGACAGAATTAAGAAACTTGCTTGACTAGCTATAATTTCAAAAAAGGATTGGTTCAAATTGAATGAAATTTGAAATATATCGTCTTTATACAATGACTGCTCGCTTGCTGAAAATTCAGGCTTTATTAGGCTAATTTTATCAAGAAAGTTATAGATAGGGTGTGGTAAATTGGCCTGAACTGCTTCGATTAAAGGATGGTAAGGCTGATTCGCTTGTTTTTGCTCGACTTGGCAGATAAAAATAAGAATAGTAGGATAGACACGGATAGAGTTACATTAAGGAAATAGTAATAAGTTCAAAGGTTGCTTCATTACACATGGCCATCGCGTTACAGCTGGCAGTAACTACTAACCTTCTTTATCATATAAACGGAATGCTTCTTTTAGTTCTTGCTGCATTGCTTCAGTATCCTCTTCTACCATGAACCTAGATGCCAGAGTTACAAACTCTTCGAATTCCAATTCTCCAGATCCTAAAATATTATAAAAACACTAAGATTTCAGAGTGTTAAGACAGATTAATAATGTGATATTCAAATTCAAATATTTTTATTCAAAATAGGATTCAAAATCACTTTTTAAACGTCAAAAACTACCACCCATTCAAAATAGACTGTCTCAGACCTGAGGAGAACGGGCGCAAGAAACTCAAGATAAGAAATATAATTATGTAAGGCCTGACTTTCGAATTAGATTAGAGACACAGATATTTAGTCAAAACTAAAGTAAATTAAATAGAGAAATCTCCACTAAGCAAAATATAAGAATTGAAAAAAAAAATGTTATAGGTTAGGTAACATGGAACTGCTCAGATCTTCTGAGATACAGTACCTACTGTATACTGAACTCACCATCCTCATCAACTTCGTCAATAATTTCTTTCAGCGAATCATCGTCAACAGGATGGCCCAACATCCCGAGGATTGTTCCCACCATCACAGTGCCAATACATCCTTTCTTCTCGTGATCGAAGGCTTCAAAGGCCTTTTTTAAGACTAAAAACAAACTCTTTTTGAATCTTCTATCGATAACCACGTTACATCGAAGTGATGATATAATATATAAGATATAGTTTTTTATGCATTAAATATTTTTAAATAGTGTATATTTTCTAAAGTGACAATTACTCACTGAATGTAACTACAATATTTGTTAAACTATTTTGTAATTACTCTAGAATTTCTTACGAATGAAAAGGTTAGGTACGTTAGAACTGAAAAGCTTCAATGATTTCTTGTTAGTTCTTTATATTCTGTTTTTGTATCTTTACGTCATTAAATACTAATAAATTTTATTACGATACTTACTGCTTCTTAATAGAAGTCTAAAAAGAGCAAAAATTAATTGACAAATAGCGACATCTATCAAAACAAGCGTTATTCTGAATGCAATGTATACAATATATACAATGTATACAAACGGCATAATTAAGTCTTTAGAGCTAGTCATGTTGTTAGGAATGGCAATATTATAGACACATTAATTATTTTATGAATATACATACTATTAATTTGTTCCTGGGGTAGTTCTTCCTAAAAAACAAACACATTGATTAGAACAAATTATTCCCATCACATATTTGTGATATAACACATTTAAATTCAACAGATGTAACCCCTTTAAAACTTATAAAACTTCTACGCACCATTTTCACGTCTTATTTGAGTGAAGATTAAAAGAACAATGAGAAATAATATATGATAGCTGTCAATAAAAGTATAAATACAAGTCCTTGCCACTGAACAAATTGAGCTACAGCTATGATTTGCGTAACAATCCCCAGACTGATCGATTCACATCCCGAATCGAAGCACAAGTACTTTTGTCTGAGCGTTTCATTCGCTTTTAAATAACGTTTAAAGGCCACCTCAATACCGTATTACACTTACGATCTAGAAACAAATATGGCAGTATTGCTAGCCAATTAAAATGCATTGAATATTTTACAACAGCAATATTGGATGTCTGCCAATTAATTATTAAAGTGAAATTGAACGCGCGGAAAGTTACTAAAGTTAATAACTGTATAGAAGTTTTATCTCTCTTTCTGAAAGATTTAGTGTAGTTTAGAGAAACATTATAAGCGTTATCGTATCTGATCTCATAGCAACTTTGTAAGTCATGCCAACTCAGAACTAAGTTTGGAAATAAATTCAATAAGTCTCGCAATTAAGTTAGCTTTTATTGCATTCATTATTAGTTAAAAGACTCATAACATTTGGAGTTCTACATAATATGTCACTATGTATTGGTTTACTAGTAAAAATTAAGCGTGAAATGTATGTTTACGTTTACCGATCTTGATCTTTTGAAATTTTTCCCATTTTGAGTTAGATTAGTTTAGGATTTACTGCACTTGAGGCATTTTAAAGTTTTTATTCTTTCCAAAAAAATCGAATTTTATTGATCCCTTTATGATCGAAATGATTTATAATGTGTATCATTATTTGCTTAGACATTTAAATTTCCATTGAATGTTCTTTCCAATACTTACTTGTGTTTTTATGCTTTGTATAAGCATTAATTTTTCTGCTTGTCTGTTCCCGCATATTTAGATTATATTTACTTAGTGATGAATTAAAATCTTACTCACCTTAAAATCTTACCAGACATTTCGAAAATATATACCTCAGCTCTGCGGAGAACCGGCGCATGAAAATCAGACAGAGGACCTCTTTTATTTAATCAAATTTCATTACAATAAAATTTATTATTTATGTAGCCTGGGGGCAGTAAGTCCATTCGAAAGTTGTAATACTTTTAACAAAGTCATTTAATTTTATGTTTAGTTACATGTACCTACTACATGAACTTTTTGTAACTTATTATTCCCAAAAATTAAGTAAATTATTTAGTCAAAGACAATGTCTTAATTAATATTCAGTTGGAATTTTAATTGATATTATGTACAGTTTATAATCACTTAACAAATATATTGTTACTATAAATTATTTGACAGAATTCTCTCTTTCTCTTTTCAACCAATTATTGTATTACTTGTGTTTCAGCGTGAAAACATGTTATTTAATTATTAATCATTAATTTATTAGCAGACTATAATTAACAAAGAATCCGTTGTTTTTGCCGGCTACGGATGAAATGAATGTGTACGTGGTAGCTTTTCAATTTGCAATCTTTCCCATCATTTATGGTGATTCGTAAACCAGATAATCCAGAACCTCCTTTGCTGTGACTTGGTAGGCCGTATTCATTGAGTTATACTTTTAACTAGTCTTTAGAATCATCAGCTTGGGATAGCTGTGCTATTTTTTTTTTTATGGAATAGGAGGACAAACGAGCGTACGGGTCACCTGTTTCTCACCCACCGTCCTTATTATCTTGTAACACCAGAGGAATCACAAGAGCGTTGGCGACCTTATAAAGTAGCGAATAGACATTGGTACGTGGCGGGCGGGGATCGATGGCTCTCAATATCTTCCCAAATATAAATCACAAGTAGTGCCCGTTCACGAGCATGATGCATGGGCCAGCCATCGCCTCCCTCGACCATATTTTAGGGGGACTACCCGTCCCATGTCGCCGCCACAACCAATGACATTTAAGCGATATATGTATGCATATATATACGATATATTCCCAGGGCCTGGGAATATTACCTGCCCTATAACAGCATCTGTTCAGACCATAGACTTGCAATATACTAGCGCATAGGCAAACAAAGCATGCAAGTGAGAAGAAGAGATTGTACCGCCTTTTTTATTGTAAAGGAAAGAGATTGTATTGTGACTGTAACCGATTTTGGTTGAGAAGTCTTTAATCTTTTAGATATTATCACTAACTAACAACTAAGTAACGCACACATTGACAATTCAAAATTAATCACCAGTACATCAGTGGGAGGCTCCTTTGCACAGGATGCCGGCTAGATTATAAGTACCACAACGGCGCCTATTTCTGCCGTGAAGCAGTAAGCATTACTGTGTTTCGGTCTATAGGGCGCCGTAGCTAGTGATATTACTGGGCAAATGAAACTTAACATTTTATGTCTCCAGGTGACGAGCGTAATTATTGTAGTGCCGCTCAGAATTTTTGAGCTTTTCAAGAATCCTGAGTGCCACTGCATTGTAATGGGCAGGGCGTATCAATTACTGTTACTTCCCATATTTTCATTAAAAAAAAGTCACGCATTATCGGGCTGTCAGATCGTCTATGAACTGTATTGTTATATTGAAGGTGTATGGTTCAGACCATTTATGATGATCGGAGCTCTGAACTTATCACAGATGACATCCGTAAATGATATGAACAGAATGAAATCATTTGTGCCATCGATTTTATCACAATATTGGCACTCGCACAAGAATTTATCAAATTATGTTTTAAATTCAATGAAAGTTAATTGGCATTTGGATTGGCATTACATTTATTATGAGCGTTCATACAATTATTTCATTAAAGGTTTTATCAAATATTATGATGTTATTAAAATAATACTTATTAGTTAGATAAAGTATCTTTATGATATTAAGATAATAGTAGTAATTCGTTTACGATTTACCAACAGGATGGAGAAGGTTAGCGCGAGATAGAGATAAGTGGAAGCAACTGGGGTAGGCCTATGTTGAAAGACAACCTGACCAATAAAGTGGCTGCTGTGCTTAAACATAATTTTATTTAATTTTACTTTTTAATAGATATAAGAAAACATGTTTAATTAATAAAAAGTATATAAGTTTAAATGCATGGTCAGTGAATAAAGGCTTTTATTATTATTATTATTAGAGTAGTAATTCTTAGAAATAACAATTTGATAATGTATAGTATAATATATTAAATAACCGACAGCGCTTTAGTTATCTTTAGTTTTAAAGACGCTAAAAAAGGATTTGATATAATATAATTATTAATTTAACCTGGCTTGTTGTCATGGTTGTCAACAACAACAGACAATCTAGACAGACTTACAAGTAATTCATGAACGTTAACCAAGACTTAGGCTGCTAAAGATTAATTATAAAGGACAAATAATTACATTTGTAGGCAGTTACATCCGGAAGAAGAAGTCGTTCAAAAAGGCAAAATCTTGAATTCTGTATAATAAAAGCTAGTCTTCTTATTTACAATCTTAACATATGATATCTACCGCTACAGTGTCACGTCATTAAATTAATTTATATTAAAATTATGTTAGATTCTCATCGAACAGATTGAAGGATTTATTTCTATTAATAAATTGGTTTTTTAGTAGTTATCTTGGTGTTAGGGAATGATGATCGAAAATACGGACGGACTTTTGACTCAATAGATCTGAGTCATTTGTACTATTATTAAGGAGCTTGAATAAGACTACTATATCATGTTTCTTCCGTCTGTCTGACGGTGAGTTGTGAATGTTTTTATCCGCATTATGGTAGTTGTCCAATGGATGCTCTTTTTAAAATCTTTATGAACCTGGTAGCCCCACAAATCGCCTTACTATGACTTAATAAAACCATTCTTTTTATAACCTCCAATAAGCATCAGTGCCGCAGACCTATTATCTACTATGGCATAGACAAACAAAGTGTGCGAGGGAGAAGAGCGTCATTAACGGAGATACAGCGAGATAGAGAAGGTAAGCGAATCTATTGTTACTGTTATTATATTGACAAGTCGGAAAAAGTCCTTAGTATTTTGAATATAAAACTAGCTAATATTGTGATAATGTTACTGCTTATAGCTACCACGTGGACGAAGTCGCAGGCAGGAGCTAGTTTGTAATAATATAAATAAAAACTTTACTCTTGCTCAAAAGTTGACAAATAGGTATCTTTTTTTTAAATCTAGAAATAACAACATTTGTTTACATGGATGCATTACATATTTATAATACAGTCTTAATATAATGTACTTGATGTAACAAACAATTACAGGTATCTACCACATCATCATGATCATCAGCCGGAAGACGTCCAATGCTGGACAAAGTGGTCGCCATTCAAGGACTTTACTACCCCAACGGCCATCTGTCTGTTAAACTATGTGCCCAGCCCACTGCCATTTCAGTTTTGCAATCACTTGTACTATGTGGGTAACTTTGGTTCTCCTTCGGATCTTCTCATTTCTGATTCGATCTCGCAGGGAAACTCCGATCATAGCCGTTCCATTTCTCTCCGAGCGACCATTAGGTTTCTCATAAGGCCTATAGTTAGCAACCACGTCTGCGTAACGTAAGTCATCACTGGCAATACACACTGGTTGAATACCTTCGTCTTCAGACACTGTGGTATTTGGGACGAGAATATTGTACGGAGCTTCCCAAACGCTGCCCATTTGAGTTGTATTCGACGAGTGTCCTGTTTCACGAAATTGAACCTGCCTAACTGGATTGTTTGCCCGAGATATACGTACTCGTCGATAATTTCGAGAGTACAGTTCCCAATTGTTATGGGAGTAGGTGCGACATAGACCTTAGACATGATCTTCGTCTTGTCCATGTTCATTTTGAAACCTATTCCTTGGGAAGCTGTATTGAGGCCATCGAGCATATGGCTTAAGTCTTCCATGGAAGAAGTCGAAGAATCTACCATATACTTCAATAATTTTTACAAAGTAAATATTAGTTTAAGAGAAAAAAAACATATATGCTAACAAGTAATATTAGTTAACTGATTTAGTATTAAATTATTATTATTTAAGGCTAAGAAATATAATTATTGTGACTACATTTTATTCACATAACTAATACACATAATTAATATTCTGTATATTATTATATTTAAAACAATTTATCTAATATCGATTGTCTTAAGCTGCAAATACTGAATAATAAAAATTTGCAAAAGAAGTCGTTAAGGCAAATAGAATAGACCGTTCCATTGCGATCCGGAGAAACCAATGTTAGCGTAGTAAGTGATCGGAAACTCACATTTCCGTTTGTCAGTGATAGCAATAGTCGTTACTAATGTGTCGTTCTCTGAGTTTCATTTTCAAATGGGCTTTTTTTGACCTACTATTAATAAGTGCTGATTAATTATGGCAAACGTTGTTTTGCCAGATAATTTAAGTATCCCTTGCACGCTCATTGTATGAATTTTCATATGTACTGAAATATCATTTGTATTGCGAATATATAAGTACTTCCAAGTAAAAAATAAAGAGTTCTGGATAGGTAATTACCAACATACCATATGCCTTCTCCGAAACACGCTGCATCTTAAGGTATAAGTATTATTCCGATCGGTTCAATAGTTTTTGCATTATAACCTAACAAAACTACGCCTCTTCATTTATTAGCATAGACTAGCTGATACCCGGGACTTCGTTTTCGTAAACACATGACTAAACACGTAGTACTTATAAATATCTTTATATTTCATTTCATTTTATCTTTATTTCTTAAAACTTTATTAACTTTATATTAGATGAAGGTAACGCCCTATTTTATCAATTTATATAGAAATAATCTGATAGATAGATAACAACTGTAAGTAATCTATCAACTATAATAAGCTAAAATTAAGTTTCTTTTATACCTCCTAAGAGAAGGAAAGATATAAAAATTCTAATTTGTTTTTCATTTTTAACTATTCTTTCAATTTGATTTCTTAATGACGGGGGGTACATCGAAGGAATAATGAAATTGTTGTTTTTATTTCGAGCATCTTCATATTTATTCACCTTTTAAACCTTCTCTGGACTTCCACAAACAATTCAAGACCAAAATTAGCCAAATCGGTCCAGCCGTTCTCGAGTTTTAGCGAGACTAACGAACAGCAATTCATTTTTATAGATTTCTACCGATTTCTTGTTTTACCCTTGACAATGCAAACTTACACAATAGACAAATACGAAAGAGTGGATTTATTATTTGAAAATTACTTTTTCTATGGAGTAAGCGATATCAAGTAAAAGATTATTAAGATGCTCTACAACGATCAAGTCAGGCGACACTTGTAGTTCTCTAGTCTAGTTCTCTACTCACCCCCTTCTCTAGTGCACCCTAGCCTGTATCATATAGTTCCGTTTGACTGAATGAACACTTTCCCGAGCCCCACGACCTGTGTAAACGAGGCTTCACTACACATCTTTAATATAACAATATAATATTGACACACTTTTACTCAAAATGGCTTGCCCCAAACTACTACTACGGCTTGGTACTATGGGTACAAGACAACGATATATTTAATACAAAATACTTACTTAAACATACACAAATACATATAAACAGCCATAACTCGAAAACAAACATCCATATTCATAGTATAAATGTTTGCACCTACCGAGATTCGAACCCGGGACCTCTAGCTCAGTAGGCAGGGTCACTAACCACAGGGCTATATGCGTATCTACTTAAACTTTCTTACCATTTCACTACGGACAGATCTCATCCACTGCGCTGTTGCCTATCAACATTATCTCACTAACTTAGATCATTTATAAGTCTCACGCACACTTGCACGCATGTTTTCATCGGTTATCTAACACCAAGATACTCGATCTAAACGTATAAAGTATCTAAGCTTACAAATAACCAAGCCTTGGAAATAGCTTCGTAGCGTTTTCACGTTCCCATATAAATACCCTCCAAAACGCGTTACGATAATCGGCTGTAATCTCATAACATCAGAAAACCCGCGTTTGCTATTATGATTCAGATATCATTTAAAAGTCGTTCGCCCAATCCATAAATATCAAATACAACTGTTTTCAAACATTATATTTATTTCAATAATATTATAACAATTAAACAAAGATCACAGTTTATTTTAATACACGCTTACGTCACACTGGGCGAGTATCTACATCACATCGTCAATCTTTCTGTAGTTTAATTAATTACAAGACACCTGTACGATCAATTATGACCGTCTAGTACTAACTGATGCGAGTGCCAACACTAGACGACTCATGCACGTACATAACACTCTCATTGTTACACTCAGAGCTGATAATATAATACGTACAAGGTAACATGTTACTAGGAAATATCAGAATTAGCCACCAACGATGTGCTATATACAAGTTATAAGGACATATCATTCGCAGTCTAATAGCGGGGCGACTAAAGTGTGCTTAAAGACAATGTCACCGTCCGAATCAAACCTGAACTGAAAAAATGTTTTACATTGCTGCTTATTCAAAACAAATCTTGGTAAACTGTAGTGAATGCGGCAATTTATAGAAATAACAGTCTTCTAGTAATTTGAGACATGTTCCATATATTATTGCTAATGATGTCGTTGAAAACAATACTGTGGCATTCTAAATGCCTAAAGTATTTATGATGAAGTAACAGCTCGAAGAATCAAGAGTTTGAATTATTTCGAATAAAACGTGATCGGCAATAATATTATGTAATATTGACATGAAATGGCATTTTATATTAATTATTGATTTCGATAAAGTATAGCCCTTATTATTGTTTAACGTCTGTCCTCTCAGTTGCTGGATATTTTTTGTGGGAGTGATTTTGTGAAAAGGGACCGAAATGTTTTACATTTCCTGTCCGGGGACGCGCGTGTTATTTCATTTAACCAATGAGCGCGTTTGCTGAGCAAAGAAGTGTTTACCCACTTTTATATATATCTATAATAATTATTGTAATTCTTAGTAATCACCCAAAATTAAAGAAAATATTCGGCCTTTAAGCATTAATTATACTGAAAGGAAGAGAAGCGTCTAATAAATACAGATTAAATACATTCCGACATTTTGTACAACAGATAAAATGTATGTTCAAAACGTCTTAGATTATCTACTGCTACTAACTATTATCATAGAAGAAAAATTAATATTATTTAGATAAATTTTTATCACAGTTTCATTCATTGAATGAATACTTCAACTCTTATTTTAATTCAGAGACTAACAGAATAAATAAATAATTAAATAAACTGTTTTATTGAGAAAAGTTCATACAAAAAAATATTCTGTAACAAATATATCTGTCAAAACATTGCCAAAAGATGTAAGATATACTCTTGTGGGGACTACAGTTGATTTTGTACTAGTAATAAAAATAGAATATGTGCCAGTTGTGAGCCAAAACAATTGACAACACACGTGATTCAAACCTCGCTTTATAAAACAACTGTACGAAATCGATTCTCTGTGAAAAATTACACGTGAAGCGACCGTAACAGGTGAACAAGACCTCGTCACGTTAATACAATACTCAAGAATTCACCGTTGTACCGAATATGTTCTCTTTTAAAATCGGTATACTAGTGTTTTAGACAAATTTTATGGAATGTAAATGTTATTAATGAAGTTCAAATTACCATATTTATAGCTATAAATAAAGAAAAATCCTGGATTCAAAAGCAGACGACAATGGCTAGACCGTTTCCTGAATGTTGCACATTAAGTTCCTCCTTATTGTGGATCCACGCTATGTTTTTTTTACTGAGACATAGGGTATTAAAATACTCTTTTTGTAATTTATTTATGAATATGTCGTACAGAAAGTGCAAATAAAGCTACTTTATTAAGTTTTGAGACTGACACAATATATGAGGCGCAATTCAAATTGGAAGTGTCAATAGCTGACATTGGCTTGTATAGCTAAACGAAATTACATGAAATGTTTTTTGAGACATCATTCTAAGTTTTATCAAAACTATTTGAATTTATGTACTTATCATCATTAAGTGAGCAATAAGGTAATGATTCTGAATCAAACATGTTAGAAAAGTTATACAAATTGGAACCGAAAGAATGGTATTGAGATGTAATATCTTGGTATCTCCATTTATCTAACTGCTCTTTGGTGGGTTCAATAGCTGATATGTAACTGGCATCATAACTACTGGTGCTATGGAAGGATGTAGAACGTTTAAGATTTGTTAAGTTTTCATCATTAGAGGGCACATAGAATATTTTATTGTTTTCTTTTTCAGCATCTGAATTGGATTGTTTCCTTGGAGGTATTTCTGGTGGGAGTATTAATGCGTTTATTTCTTTATGTTTTACGAACAAGATACGTTTATTCCATCTTAGCAAAGACGGATTGCAGTGTATCAATAAATAAACACAGAGTGCTCCGGAAAGAATTCCAGCAAGGCAAAGTATTATGTATAAATAAAATTTATTGTATAGGACTACAATTAATGGTGACTGAAAATCGGATATACTATAAGAAACACAATTTTGATCTTGAAAAGAGCCACTTCGTAGATCGAAAGGACAAAACGTATATTGGATTCCCGTATTATTAGGATCAAATAATCTTAAAATTTGAGGTATTGTTGCAACACAATACAATTCACGTGGACACGATGTTTGATACCAAAGTAGTCCTTGTCCATGTGATTCCAAAGATGATAATTCCATCATTGTATGGTAATTGTTCTGCACAGAATATTTTGGTACCAACCAATTACTAGTTCTAGATGAACTATTTCCTATTTTATACTTCATTGCGCGTAAATCAGCTGCCTGAATTCTATTAAGGTGACAACTACTATGTCTATATGGTGTTATCATTTGTAGATCGGAGCCATTTTCTAGTCCCAAGCAAGCACCATTAATATAAATAGAATTTGCGAGAGAATCATAATCGGTTGTTTCTTTGTAACCTTTCCTACTTATATTTTCTATGTTTGTGTTTATATCGCAAAAGCCTTCAAAATCTGAGAAACTTAAACCAGTTACATACTCCGGGGAGTGACATATCGGATCAACCACTAAAAGACCATTTCTGTGTAGCCCACGTAAGTCATCATTAGAACAATCACAATGCCAAAAGTTATCTTGTAATGTAACGCTTGGACTTAGGTGTAAAATATTCTTGAAAATTCCATCTGGAACCGTCACTAAATAATTATTATTTAAATATAACATTTCAATTTTTTCTAAATAATCAAATGTTCCCATTCCGAGTGCAGTTATCTTACAAGAATTCAAAAACAATGCGATGCACGTTCGCAATGATGAAAAGCTCGACTTTCCAAGCGAACCATAAAACGGATTCAACGAGAAATCTGCAACACTTAGTCTCGTGAGATTTGTGGAGCCCGTTATGTAAGCTGGATTCCACTGAGAGGTTGCTTTGATATCCAAGAATTCTAAAGTGGCTCCAACAGCCTGTAAAGCGTTACTTGTTATATTTATAAGCTTGCATTCTTTGATATAGAGTTGTTTTAGACTTGAGAGACCTACAAAAGTGTCGGATTCCCATGACGTTATTTGTATGTTCTCCAATATTAAAGTATGTATCTTGCTTGAAAAATGATTTATAAATGCTTGTGGTCGTATGTGTTGTAAGTTTCCGCCAACTATAGCAAGTTCGTGAACACTTGTTCGAATCAAAGACAACCAGTTTGCTGAGAGTGTGGAGTTAACAAAATAAGGGTTTCTCAAAATTAGGATTATGCTGTCGCACTTGGCATCGGCTGTCTGAAAAGAAGAAGGAAATTTATTCATTATTATAAATTTAGTCTTACATTAATTGATCTTTTTAAATACTACATTTTACAAATGCCAAAAAAATAAATTTGATTTTATGTAAATTTACAGCTTATCGCTTGTAATTACAAGTTTGACCAAAAACTTATTTATGTTTTTCTTTAGAAAATAGGACCAATTATGAAAACATTGAAAGAAAACCAATAAAACCTTTGTGTTGCCGATATAATGCCTCTCATGTAAAAGACATTATTATGTTAAAATAGTGTCAAGCAGATTTAATTAATCAGAAGAGAGAACTAATGAATGTTTTTTTTCTGCTTGCTTTTACATTACAAAATTCAATTATTACCTGAGTAGCTTCTATAATATCGCTTTCATAATCACCATATAAAGGCGTATTTTCGCAAACAACACTGCATTGTCTTTCCTTACATCGAGCTGGAGTAATAAATACTTCTCTTGTATTATTCAATGACATCAGCACTATCAGAACAAAGCTTGAAACGATGACAAAGCCAAAGAAGGTTTGCACTACGCATCGCAGCCATCCTCTGCTACATGATGCATCTCTGTGAAATAATACATAGGTAATTAAGTATTGTTTATTAGTTACAAGTGTTGACTGACACGGCAAACGTTATTTTACCATATAAATGAAGTACCCCGCAGTAATTATTTGTATTCCGAATATAAAGGTATTTCTAAGTCAAAAAAATATAGATATCGAATAAGAAATCAGCAACAAATTAAATACTAAAACCTCTCCGTAACACGCTGCACCTTATGGTAGAAGTATCATTCAGATCAGTTCAGTAGTTTTCGCAGTATAAGTGAAAGAAAAACATCGGCACTTCATTTATTAGTATAGATTTATAACTAGGCTAATTTTAGGCTAGTCAACAAGTTCAATAACGTGTTAATTTTTAATAAAACTCCTTAGAGATATGGATGTTTTTCAAAATTCCTTAAATATTAATTGTTCTTGAGTTGTTAAAGAAAAACTATGTGCTTTTTTTCATCTTAATTTGTTAATGAACGCAGAACTGCTCGAATTTCGGTGATACAGTGCTCTGTAAACGGCTAGATCTCTTGGCGTTGCATTGAGACGTCGCATCATTGTTCTATACGGCATTTATCACGGGGAGTGTTCCGAAAAGCTATTTGACCTGATACCTTGTACCGCATTCCACCTCCGCACAACATGCAACAATTTAAGGCGAAGGATAAACAGAAAACACACAAACAAGGTGTTTTTAGACAAGTATTGTGGTGAAAATATAGCACTTGGAGCTATGAACACTACTTTATCATGTTACACATACCCTTAAGTCTTATTTGTAGGTTGATAATGTTTGCTTTTGGTTATAGTTAACACTCCAGAGCTATTTTAATCTACCACTTTTCTTTGCAATTAAACAAGTTTTTTCTCGGCATGACGCATTTGTTTAGTACGACTCTCAGAAAAGTTATTCTTATAGCTTGTACTTTTTTTGTGTAGGTACATTTATTCAGATCAGTAATCAATAGTGAGAATTGTAAGCATCTAAACTGTTTGCGCCTGATAAAATATTACGTTTTCCACGCAAGAATGTTCAAAATATCGGCATTGTTACACAGATGGCGGGCCGACAGCCGTGAGCTCATATCGCTCAAGGTCGCTGGCGTTTAGTTTCGCCTTAAGATATCATCCCCACCATTTAAGCATGTCTGGCGTTTTTCTACGGTGTTCTTTTCACTGTACTTACTTCCACGCACAACAAATCTGTGTGGATTGAGTTTCCTTTTGTGGTGTTTCAAAAATAATGCGTATACCTTCGTAACAGGCTGGCAATGCTCGTTTGTCCTCCTCTTCAATTAATAAAGAAGAGGAACTAACACATGAATATTTAAATTAAGATTTTTGGAAGTGACATATCGAATTTAAAAATATCTTTAACAAAGCAAAAACGTATTAATTAAAGCACTCAATAAAGGCATAAATAATATAATAAAATATAACAGACCTGATCACCGTTGAAATCTTTTGGTGTGGTTTAAGCAAATACCTAAAATTTATCAGCATTTTAGGAATACTGCAAAATATTAAATAAATTTTAAGGAAAATGAAATCCACTAAGCCTTTTCATATTCACACTGGTAGTGAAAGCTTGATTGCTTGGAAATACATTGTGTTAATGAAACAGCGCAATCCTTGTCATGATAACAGTAGATAATAACTCCATATCGTTCATAATACAACTATATTATGTGTTGAGTAAACATTAAAATGATCGAACACGTAATTTCATGGACAAGATAAGTGGTAACTTTCTCTGTAATTACGTGTATTGATATTGGGTCCATTATTTTTCATTTAAGGGTTCCGTACCTAAAAAAATCGCTCATAAGATCACCTTGTTGTCCGCCCGTCCAACCGTATATCAAGACCCTCTACCTCGGGAACGCGTGAAGGTATCGATCGAGTTGAAATTAAAACAAACAAACAAACAAACAAACAAATATTTATTTATTACAACAAAATACAAAATACAATCAGTGTTGGGGTCTCCTTTTAAGCAAAGAGTTGCCTGTAGTAGGAGGCCCCGCTCTTCCATAGCAAAAACATAATAATGAGGTGTTATAATAGATAAGTTGACCTTAACATATACATAATTAATTAGGGGAAAAAAATCTACTAACAATAATAACATACTAAAAATTTATTTATTTGTAATCTAAACTTAATGTGCTGTGTGTGTGTGGGTGTGTGTATGTATGTATGTGATTGTATGTATTGGTGAGTGTGTGTGTGTGGGTGTGTGTGTTACTTTGAAAGAAAACTTAAAGATTTAGTACGTAACTATAAGTAGATTTTCTGTGTCTTCATAATTAAATGACCTTATCCACTCAATTATTATTTTCTTGCATTCATAGTATGATTTTTCATATATATTCTATTTTATTCAATAAGTCTACAGTTTCTTAAAGCTGTGAAAAAATCAAACTTCTAAAAAAAACGATATGGTTACGCTGTAATATTAAAAATTAAAAATTTATATGGTATTTTCCTTTAACCGAGAGCTATGTAAGTTGCCAAGTAATACCGTCTTTAACTACAAATATAAGGAAAATCTGAAACAATACATTTGCAGTTAAATCATAAAAAAATTGTACGGAACCCTTGGTGAGCAAAATCCGACTAGCACTTGGTTATTAATATAGAACTTGTATGATTGAGAGGTGAGACGTTGACTTTGCATATTAATTATTGCAAGCCGGTAAGATTTATGATTCTAAAAGTCTGTGTCTACACGTGTTCTAATAAGACGCCCATGATTATAATATAGACAAATAGTTTGACTAGTAAGTGCTTTTGTTAGATGAGTGGAAAAGAGCTGGTTGTGGAATAGTGTAGGAAAAGCCTGGATACACAAAAATTAAAACAATTATTTGACATTATATTCTGAAGGGAGTGTACTAGTTCTACCCGGAGTGATGTTAAATAACAAATTACTTGGTTTCTAACTGTACCCCAGACCTACCTGACAGGAATAGGTCTAACCTAGCTGATAGTACAAAGTAAATTAACTCAACACCACACCTTATAGTTACGAATGAACAACGTAATGACTGAAATATTATCTTAGATCATTTATACGTCTAGATAAAGTGTGACAGCTGAGAAAACGTCGAATAAATTTAAAGTTGACTGTTATCCTCTATTTTAAGCAAAGCACGCACACTAACACAAACGCCGTAGACAGTGAAAATACTGGGCAAACGAGACATAACATCTTATTTATTAAGAGCACTAGCGTAATTGTGGTGCCGCCCAGCATTTTTGTTTTTTCATCAATCCTGAGCAGTAATGCATTGTAATGGGCAGGGCGTATCAATTACCATTAGCTGAACGTCCTGCTCGGCTGATCCCTTATCGTCATAAGAAAAGTTAAGTTTAAGACAATAATTGTTGACAGCTGATACAGACAGCTGAGCATACAAACAGACTTCGGACTTCACGGTGCAGCTAATTTATCTCGGACAGCGACTAGTCTCGGCAGCGTACAGCGCGAAACTCAATAGTTTTGTCTTCCCAAGATTGCTTTGCGGCCGTATAAGTCGTGTGCATGTGTGCGTGCGTCGGGCGCTCTAGTATGAAGTTAAACCACGTATTGTGTAAATAGTAAGCCTGCCTCAACTATTCTAAACACTTCTATGCACCCCTTCTTTCATTTATTGCCCGTACCAATAATTGTCTCTATATTTTCTTTTGTTCAACATTGCTCAGTAGGTCACATCCAAAAGAATCCACGTTTATATTTTTTTCTAGGAATCATACAAAAATGATTATTAAAATGCTTCCCCACTTGCATTATAACCAATCCTTAAGAGGGGACGCTAGCAGCGTTATTCCTAACAAACCTATTCCCCTTTTTTCTCCCTGGATAATAAAGAGAGAAGATTTTTTGTCAAAAAATCTAGATATGGTAAAGCTGTCTGTACGTTTTGTTTTTTTCAATCAACAATGAACGAAAAACGAAATCAAAAGAAAATATGAAACTTCAAATATCGTAGAAAATGCCATTTTTATACCGCCCGGTTTAGACGAATAAGTAACAATTTTGAAAGGTTTTTAAGAAAAAAGGAAAAAGTACGCACAAAGACTCATTCTTCCTGGAAATATTGTATCAAAAAATTTTTTGGTAGGTTCAATATTCTAGAGGAAAACAGGGAAATACGAAAACTATCGCACTCTTCGGGGGAAGGCTGGAGGTGAGGGGCGCTGGTTGGCCAGTCCGGAGTATAACTTATGAGTTATGGACATAATATATAGTGCATCGCCTAGATACTATGAGTTTGCTTGACGATTTAATAGAATTTATTTATGAATAATTTTTGTGAATGTGAGATGTATTGTATGTAGTGTGTGACTGATGATTATATTAATTTATATAGAATAAATCAATAAAAGTTACCTACGGTTAGACAAGCGTGTATAAATTATACACGCAATCACAAGTATAAGGGCGCGTTTCCACTGACACGGAGCTGGGCGAAACTGAACTTGAATTGATCAATCACAGTAATTGCTTCCATCAGCGATCCGGAGTAGAGATTTCGAGTAGGTAGACACTAGACTGTGATTGTTCATCTCTTGAACCGATAATGTATATATATATTTATTTCGATATATAGGTACTGTAAACATACTAAAATAATATATGTAAAAGGGGGTGCTTATTACACACAAAACATAATATAATTATTCTTCAAATAATTAAGTAATTTATTATATCTTTATTTCTACTCTTCCCCGTACAGGTAAATTTCTTGCAATACGACTGCCAATCAATCCGGGTAGCAGGTATTGGTAGATTTTTTTTCTAGATTTGCTTCCACGTTTTGCATAGATCCGTCATCTTTTTCAATTGTTTCATAAAGTTATTTTCTTAGGGCTCCATTAAAAATAAAATAGAATTTTGACTGTGTAAACATGATAAATGAAATGATAGAACATTAGGCCTATGTCCAGCAGTGGATGTCTTTCGGCTGATGATGATGAAGAAACATGATAAAAAAATTCTTTTCAATTTTAACATGTTTTTGTGAAGTGTATAAAACTAGTACTTAGTTTCATTTTCTATTCCAACTTTCGTATTAATTTCTTCAATTGTATATTGCATTTTACTTCCACAATGGAATCATCATTTATAAGGCAATCAGGAGTAGATAATACCGAAAAAAAAAATATTTATTTTTATTCTCGCATAACCCGCTTTTGACATTGTCCAGTCCAGTTTACTACGAACACACAGTCGTACCGTACATAGTACAGATTTGGGAGTATAACAATGACTTTATCAATTCCGCAATAATTGAGGTTATTTTTCGTAGCTTACAGACTTGTCCAAAATTTACGCAATAATACGCTTGCGCCTCTCTTTTACGCCTACAATTCATCATCACTATGATCAATTGTAGTGTGTTAAAGCTCTACAGCATTTGAACTATAAATTTAACTTACACAGAGGATGCATGTCACTTATCAGGCTCAAATTCTTGCCGAAACTAATTACATTCTTACCATCACCAGTATCCGTAAATTTTTACTTTGCAGTCCAACAATGCAGCACCAGGCGCTGAGCTATATACACTTTTGTATGAACTTTTTGCCAAGAATCTTCTACAACTACTGCTATCACAGGATAGCAATCTTTATCCATTTCTCTGTTTAAAATGGCATGCCTTTTTTCTTCTACCCCTTCTGCGATCAAAGAAGTGCCACTATCTCAGTGTTGTATCTACCAATATCTATCAATTGCATATTGGGCATATTTAGCGTACAAATCTTATAACTATATTTACAATACTACGACTACATAAAATTAAAACTATCATTACGTGGAAGCGTACCAAGAATACTGGCAGCATTACCCCGTTGGATAGCAAGGCTGATCCGTTGACCGAAATAGCTGCCAGCGCTTGGGTTTCCAGTAGCCTTATTGAGGCGCGAAGATAGTATTTTGAACATTCTCCGCGCCTCTGGGCCCCACGGGCCAAGTGTCTCGACACCAAACGGCACAAAGATGTATGACTCACTGAGACCAAGCGTACTACAAATTTTATTTAACAGCTGTGAATATCCATTTCCTGAACAGAAACCTACCCCGGATTCCTTCCACAGACGTGTTATTTATACTTTGTTACAAATTTAGGTTTTCATTATACACCATTTCAATATTTATATATATATATATATATATATATATATATATATTACCTATATTTAAAACAATGTAACGGATATTGATGCGGTTTTTAATAGATAGAAGATGTAGTGTTGGTAGCCCACCACTACAAGATGGTTCGGAACAGGTTGGATGAGGCCATCGCTGGACCGATCGTCATGGCGCTCTTTGGGGGAGGCAATTTGTCCAGTGTTGACGTCTTCGGGCTGAATGATGATATTGATGAGGATAGTAGAGAAACACTGATCATTTTAGAGCTGCCTAATGTGATGTCGTAAATGAACAATTTTGCACATAAATTGCAAACGGTGGCTGAACCGTACGAGATAGATCAAAATGTGCTAGAGTATTGTACAACATTGTTGTTCGACAAAAAAGTGCCCGATAGAGATAACCCACAATAACCATTTTTTATCCTTTATTATTAACGAGAATTAATGGCTTATTTACGAAGCGAATTTAAACAATACAGCATTAATCCTTAAAAAAATAAATTTACATTGTCATTTAATATAGATCAAGATAAATCAATTTAGCTGAATTTAATTTGAATGAAAATTTTCGTAGATATTAAAGATTTAAATTATATATTGATACATAATTTTTTCAGTGGACAGGTAGTGAAATTACTCAAAATTCGATTCACAAGCCGAGTCCGAGCATAGTCAAAGTATAGCTACATTACAAATCCGTGTATCAATAGCAAGGCTAAAAAACTAATTATGAGTACGAAGTAGATAAATGAATCGGGATTTGTGTCGTGCGCGCACCCTATTATAGTCCAGTCAATTTAGACATTCGAAGTTACATAAAGTCCCAACAATCTGAAAATCAGTGAAATTGTTCAAAACATAATTATAAACAATGTTCAAAAGTTCCCTATAATTCCCGTGTATGGATTTTTTTTTATTCAAGGTCAAAGTTCAAAAAAATGAATTTTTCGCGTTTTTCAGCAAAACGGTAAGTTTTATCATAAAAGGACCTATGACAAAAATTGTAGATCATAAAATTATCTATAAAAAATGTATGGATACTTTTTTTCTTAGGAGCCACCGTTTCTGAGATATAACGATTTAATAAGTTATAAAAGTTGTTATCGTCATAATATGCACACGTTTCCACGCGACCAGGTAGTTTACTTAGCGCGTTTTTTTATAACTTTTTGAATCGTTATATCTCAGAAACGGTGGCTCGTAAGAAAAAAAGTATTGATACATTTTTATAGATAATTTTATGATCTACAATTTTTGTATGAGGTACTTTTATGATAAAACTTACCGTTTTGCTGAAAATCGCGAAAAACTATTTTTTTTTACCTTTGACCTTGAATAAAATTTTTTCCATACACGGGAATGATGGGGAACTTTTAAACATTGTTTATAATTATGTTTTGAACGATTTCACTGATTTTCAGCTTGTTGGGACTTTATGTAACTTCACTCTCATTTTTTGGTCTAAATTGACCGGACCATTAAACGCATTACTCACACAAAACACGGGCTATTCACGCACACATAGATCGTTGTGTTTCAGGCGCGGCGCGACGGCAATAGTTTCTTCAAATACCTATTTTTCATATTACCCTTGACCTGGGTCCCCTCTTAACTTAAAATCATATTATTATAATCTAGCCTTAACTCAGGCTACTAAGTAATTCTATTTAAACTTAAACTGCGGGATAGGCTAAACTAAGAATATATAAATATAAATATATATATATATATATATATATATATATATAACTCAATGGAAACCATTAAAACTTCTCTAAATGTCTTTATTAAGGGGAAGCCAATTCGATCATGTGGCTTTTATAATATCACTATTTTTATATTGATTTACTATAATACTAATAATAATACTAGCACTACACTAATTTAACGTTGATAATTGAACAAGAAAATAAAAATGTTATAAAAACTAAAATGTCTTAAAAAGTCCTACATTAATAACTTAATAATCTCTATTTTAGCTTACCTAAGTCCAGTTTTAATTTTAATCACGTAGAATTGCTTATTTTCCTTTCAACTGTTATTGCAGGGTTCGCGTGTTGAAAATTTTTTATGAGTCGCATGCTAATGTTTATTTTAGCTTCAACTTAACCCTACTATAAAGATAACGCAAAACCGGACGTGAAAAAGGGTCAAGGATATTTCCTGAATAACTCAAGTGCTTGAAAAAGGTTCACCGCTAAATGTAAAATTAACATAGAAAATTAATGTATAAATTGAATTTTAGTGGTCATGTATAAAAATTAAGGAATTGAATAAATAAAAATATTTGACCTGAAAGACCGTTTTCACCCATTAGTTTACTTTATAATATTAGGTTGAATATATAATAATCATAAAATTTTGAGTGTCTAATCACAGAGCACGGTAGTGCACGGTTACACTAAAATAACTATTAGTTTTCCTACAATAAGCACGCAGGATAAGAGTAGATAGTAACAGGAGTGAAAAAAGTACTTCCTTGATTATTTACTATACTTATATTTTTAATAAAACCAGAGTTTACACATATACAACAAAACTTCATTAGAATACATTTTAACATATAATAAATGTGACTATTAACTGTACGGAACATGTCACTTAAACATTAAGAACAAGAGCACAGTATATTTATCAGCTAAAACAGTAAAGAAACTGCGTAAAAACATTCGAAACGACGCACGCACACAGACGCAGGTCTCAACAAGGTCACTAAGCGGACATCGCAGTGATACTAGCCGTGGAGCCCTGCGCTACACCTGCTTATGTGTGCGTGAGTCGTTTTGAATGTTTGTATGTAGTTTCCATACTGCTTTAGCTGATATATATATACTGTAACAGGTAATTTTAAATTATTCTAGAAATAGCTACCAGATCTTAACATTGATTATAGCTGTTAAGGTCATAATATAGACAGAATACACATTATTTAACACAGATATACATCGATTAAGCTTCACAACAATTATTAACATGAAAAATACGAAGACGTAACAATAAGTGTGTATATATTATATATGTACCTATATTAACTTAAATCTAAATTGATATGCATTTTAAGGTCCGAATTAATTTTCTTAATTTTCAAGCCAATTTAATGACCACTATAGTTCCAATTTGTGGTTAAAAATTTATATTTCTCAAATAGAAGAATCAATCTCATAATTATAATAAATATTATCATTTAAAATACATTTAAGACAGAAAGATATTGCAAATGCTTAAAACTATATTTATTTTAAGAGTTTATTGGCATTTAAAAACACATAATGATATCTTATAGCATTTAACGGTAGCTTTCATTAATTAATTGATTTAACTTGCGTCAAACATTGTTCGAAGATTAATAAAACACGACATTGAGAGATAAAGTTTGAGTAAATGCTACAATAGGTATAAAGACAATAGACATCTAACACCAATATTATTATATAGTTATATCAGATGAAGCTTATGAGTGTACTTAGCTCCCCCCCAGAAAAATAGTAACTTTTCGATTGCCTCCCTTACACTTTCTTTATATTTGCATTTTGTTAATACGATTACTGATACTGAAACCGGCATATACCATATTACATATTTCTAAAATAATGATCCTAATAAAAATAAAACCACTGAAAAAGTTACGTGCATCTAAATGCATCGTAAATTATATATTTGTAATATTATGTCCATTACTATAGCTTTTTTATTACACAAAAGTTAAATTTTACAATTTAGCAAACCACATCTGTAGTTCTTTAACTTAGTTAGTTGATGTAATAGAAAGTGCAATTAAAGTAAGTATACTCTTGCGTAAATCTTGAAAAGATCCTTTATCCTTTAATATTTTTAATATAAGGGAATTGATACTTCGAAATTTATAACGATATAGTAACACGTTATAATGGCATGTTTCTTTAAAATATTTATAATTAACTTAACTATGTGTGTATGTGCGTGCACTTATGAATTCATTTTGTTTTTATTTACCCATTTAAATATTAAAACGCGCGGTATAACAGGATTTTTATTTTGATAATAACAATGTAACAATAAATATTTATTTACTGTGGCGTTTCTCGCTTGCGGAGAGGAAAGCTTGGAAGGGTTAATTGTTGTTAAAAATACTAAAAGCCACCAATGCTTTGTCACAATACCAGCAATAGAACATTAACTCACCAGTCTGGGCGGCGTACGGCGTGGCACTCAATACTTGTGTCTACCCGAGATTGCTTAATGACCGTGTAAGTCATGTGAATGTGTGCGTGCGATTCGGGCGCTCTAGTATGAAGTTAAAGTACTGCACTTTTACTGTATTGTAGATTATAGGCGAGGAACCTCCACAAAAGTTTTATGATGTCGTTAGGAGTGCGATGGAAAGGAATCGATTATCAATGTCAACCATCAGCCACGAACATAAGTTATTTTGGATACGACCAGTAAGAAAAAGGTTCTCACGTAGTCTGGTACCATGCTGGCTAACGACACGTTAATATAAATAACGTCAAATTTCACTATACTCTAACGATAGTTAAACTAAAGTATCCACGCGTTTTAGGCTGGGTCGCACCAACTAAATTTAGCAATAACAAATATGCGAAAGAGCCGGTTAAGGAAATATGAGTTCCACAATTTAACAATTTTTACATGACGTCCTAAAATTAACTGTTAATCGTAACCGTGCAATCATCGCAGGTTGAAGCTATTGTTAATGTTAAATATCTAAACAGCCACCTGTCAAAAGTTTCAATTAAATATTCGATATTGACTTGATATTTCACTTTTTAACTTTAACTATCCAAGGAATACGATGGTGCAACATATTCCGCA
Source organism: Leptidea sinapis (assembly GCF_905404315.1). Taxonomy (NCBI): domain Eukaryota; kingdom Metazoa; phylum Arthropoda; class Insecta; order Lepidoptera; family Pieridae; genus Leptidea; species Leptidea sinapis. The sequence goes on along the minus strand of NC_066281.1, from coordinate 836,296 downwards.
CTCTATGTTAAAGTCAGCGTTATTCTTAACGTCAAAATTGACTTAAACCTTAACTATAACAGCTAATATGATGCAACCCAGCCTAAATATTTCAATAAAGTATGTTAGATTTATCTCAATACATTATATCTTTTAAAAAAATTAAGAAATATACAAGATTACAAGCGTTTTATGTATCTAAAGTACATCAACTTTAATAAAATATTAAGACTAAGGGATATGTTTTACGTTTCATTATCACAAGGATAAATTAATATAAGTTTATTTAAATTTATTCTTCACTGATGCACAATCAGTTTGCAGTCACATTTATTAACTACGAAATTACTGCTTACTTAAAATAAATTTTGCTTTAAACTTCTAATTAAATCTACAAAGGTAACTAATACAGGAATCCATCTCATTAAATACGATAATATATCAAATGAGTAAGCAAGAAGGAATTCAAGAGGTAGCGAAAAAGCATAGTTGTTTTCAAGCAACTTTCACAGAGACAACGAGGGATTACTGGTTAGATTAAAACACTAGATTATGTAGACCGACGTTTTGGTCACTGAAATCTAAATTAACAATCTTATTATGAAGATGGTGAATATAAATACAATATTTTCGTGTTTTTGCCTATAAAGGTGACGAGAAAATGCTTGTGAATATTTTGTTTTTTAACTTTCTGCCTACGAGTATGTTATAATTTATAAAAATTGTAGGCAATAAAATAGAATCGCATTTAATATATTATTTCAGGTATTCCGCTTATATATAACACATTTGTGTTTTATCGTCTTTCTTAATACAAAATTAAAACAAGCAAAACTATATAGCACTTAAGTTATATTATTTCTTTATTGTTTTATCTTTTTACTGCATCAGAACGATCAATAGAGGCTCTGAAATTGTTTGACAAACATATGGATGTGTATTGAAATGACCAATATTTAAAATAAATACATCTATCGTGTGCCGATCTAATATACGTAATTTTACATTTAAACTTTATGTAATATACTCGTATTTAAATATTTAACATGGTAAATGCGCAAAAGCTTAAAATACATGTACAACGTTAGAGTTAGAGTAGGGTAAATAATATAAAATATAGGAAGATCTTATAATTTGGATTATTATTAAAAAGAAATTAATATTCCGCTATCAACTAGCTTGTGGAATCACAGTACCCGCATAGAAGAAGTTAAGCCAACTAAACAGCTTTGAACGATATCAAGATGTTTAAATTTACTCTAATGTAAGGCATATGCTACAAAGGTATTTAAAATACGCATATCACACCTACAAAATGTTCCGTATCACAAATTGCCTTCTCAAAATACTACTAATTCAGCTCACAATTGATATGTATATGTTATTGCACAAATTCATCACGTTATAAATTATTTTACTAATCAATCGAAGAACACGCATCGAGCTATCCGGCCACAGTTAGCTCGATTGGTTCTTCTGAAGTTTAGGAAGAGGGAAGGGTTAATTTTTAAATATATTACTTTAGAGCCATCTGTTGGCGAAAATAAGAACATTGACGAAGATCATAGGACAAGTATTTGTAGCGCTTGAGGGTCCGTAGCCCGGTTTTCGTTTGCAGTTCATTTTGTCAAACGGCATTTTGGCAACGCTGTACTCCCGGTGTTCATTGACCATAGTACACACTGTACGCTTTTTTTGCATCATCTCATCATCACGGTCTCTTAGACCCGACAGCCAGGCTTCGTACCACGCCAGGTCGCAGTCACAAATAAGTGGATTATCTGTAAATAAAAATATATTTAAATATAACACTTATAATTACTAAAACCTCATATTTCTTGTTATAAATTGAACTGAAATTTTTAATTGCTTAGATTTTATTAATTTAACTATGTCATTGCAATACAAAGACAATTTAAATTCTGAGCGGCACTACAATTGCGCTCGCCACTTTGAGACATAAGATGTTAAGTCTCATTTAATTGTATAGTGTAATTTCACTAGCTACGGCGCCCTTCAGACTGAAACACAGTAATATTTACACATTACTGCTTCACGGCAGAAATAGGAACCGTTGTGGTACCCATAATCTAGCCGGCTTCCTGTGCAGAGGAGCCTCCCACTGATAATATTGTTAGTTCTATCTTGATATTAACATGGCACTGCCTAAATAATTCTGAAGTGGAACTGCCTAGAGAAATTTGTGTGTGCAAGGTTGGTGCTATATTAAGTACATATGCACTAACACCACCCAGCCAAATTCTCATAACTTTTGAAAATCTAAAGATGTGTGTGGTCCTATTGTTCACGTGACGAAGACCACACCCTTTCATTGAGCAATTCCAGCCACGTTCTCTCAAGTACATACATTAATCTTATCAGATGTTGGCTGTTTAGAGATCCGAATCGCCAACTATCGAATCGGATCATCGACAGTTATCGTTCATTTTGTTTATTATTGGTCGTAATAGCCTATGTGCTTTTTAATTTATATATAAAATTCTAATGCAATAAGTTTCATAAGGTAGGGAAACCGGGGTTCATATCCCAGTACTCCTGCCTCATGGTCCTCAGGGATACACGCCAGCTATAGAGGAGGCGTGTTCTCGTTACACGCATCTATATATCTCTGCATTTCCTTTTATAAATCAAAATAGGCTTCTTCACTTTGGGCAAAATAGTGATAGCATGAACTATGGGTTCAAGGTAACGATATATTTAATACGATATACATACTTAAAACATACAATATTATATATTTTGCCAATTACCATATTATCATGAAAGAAGGATAAAAATGAAAATGAAACAAAAAAAAAACAATTATTTACGAAAACTTACAAAAAGTATCTGTAAATAGCAATGACGTTCTATACATATAGACAATGCACCTCATACAAAATCAAAGCCAAAATATGGCACATGACACAAATGACACCATAATAAGATTCAACTGCTATGTCTATACATTTCTGCGTTTACTCCAGTTTTTAAATATTTTATTAATCAATAGGCAGCAATGTAAATACTATTTCAGTTTCAGCTTATTTCAGCGTATTTTGAATTTAGAACCCTTTTGGACAGTGACATCGGTGGAGAAGCAGTTCGGTATTTTTTTAAACCCAGATGAAAAAGAGGGTTGCTAGGTTCAAGATCTGTTCAGTCGGAGGTTTTTTACGTTTTTAATAAAAAAATCACACTCATATTATAAAGAGGAAAGCTTGCATGTTTGTTTATTGGCTTGTGTTTATATTTGTTACTTCTTGATGTTCTAAAGGGATTTGGATTTAATAAGTTAAGGTAACCTTTAATGAGAGAAACTAATACTCGAATTTAATATTTTTATTTACATAAAATAATTAGTTGAACTGGTTATTTAAATACTTAGTTCCTTGAATCAAATAAAAAAAATATTTAGACTTAGATATCTTTTCCAGGGTATCTTTTTGGTATATTATGTAGTGTGAGCGGACATCAACATATATTTGTATGAAGGCTTTTGTCCTCCTATTCAATAAAAAAAAAATGTTCGCAAGGCCTTTAAAAAAATTTTAACATAAAAACAACCGACTTCCTTCCTTCCTTAAAGGCCGGCAACGCTCCTGTGATTCCTCTGGTGTTGCTAAGAGATTGTGGGCGGCGGTGATCACTTAACAACAGGTGACCCGTACGCTCGTTTGTCCTCCTATTCCATAAAAAAAAAACCGACTTCAAAAATAACAATAATCGTTACTAGAATAAGATAATTAGATTGTGCAAAAAGTACGTAATTATTTTTATACTTTTTGGTGCATATTATATCTATTGTTTTGGAATAGTGTTTTTGAATTCGGTTGTTTTTTGTTATTTTTTCATTTTTAGTTTTTTAGTGAATCTGAACTACACTAACTAATCATTTGTCTTAATTTGTGTAGATCTACTAAATTTTGCAATGCAGCAATGAACGTAACCGCGTTGCAATTTTATTACAGACAGAAATTCTGACATAGATCGCACCCTTACTGTAAGTCGTTAAGGAGTTCCATTAAAGGCATTTGATGTCATTTCTGATACTACTAGATACTACTACCGCTTCGGAAACAAATGGCGCTCTGAGAGCGAAGAAGCGGCGCAAGAAACTCTCCCAGCATTCTTTTTTTTTTGCGCTCTTTTCAATAATAATATACAATATTGTACAGTCATTTCTATCGCTATAAAATAATCACAATCTAGTCCCAGGCTGTCCGATCATTTAGATATTCAGCAGTGGAGTAATAGGATTTACGACAGAGCCATTTTTTTATAACACATTTAAATTTATTTATAGATAATGCCTGAACAGTGGCTGGGACTTTATTGTAGAAGTGTACACATTTACCCTTAAAGCTATTATGTATCTTATGAAGCCTAATAGAATTAGTTACAAGCAATCCCTTATTTCTAGTGTTATAATAATGAAAATCACTATTAAGAGCAAAAAGGTGACGATTTTTGTGAACATATATTAAATTTTCATAAATGTACTGACAATGAACAGTCATAATATGTATTTCTTTAATTTTTTTTTTGAGGGACTGTCTATAACCAAGCTAATATATAGCACGAACAGCTCTCTTTTGCAGTGCAAACACCATATCAATGTCAGCAGTATGACCCCATAGTAATATACCGTACGTCATGATGCTGTGAAAATAACTAAAGTACACTAATCTTGCGGTCGCAACATTCGTGTACTCTCTAATCTTTCTAACTGCATATGCCGCAGAGCTGAGTCTATCTGCTAGATGGGCAATATGTGGACCCCACTGAAGCTTTTTATCTAACGTGATACCCAAGAAGACCGCAGTGTCCACAAGTTCCAATCTCTGGTCATTTATAAGTACGTTGGTTTGTACCTCCGCTGTGTTTGGTGCAATGAACCGTAAACACTTTATTTTTTATACTGTTTAAGTGCAGATTATTCGTCTATAACCAACGCACTATCTTTGAGAGTGCATTGTTTACCTCGTCATCAAAATCCGCACGTCGCCTCACTTTAAAAATAAGTGAAGTATCATCAGCAAACAATACATTCTCATGGCTATAATCTACTACAAACGGTAGATCGTTAATATATATAAGAAACAAGAAAGGACCGAGAATAGAACCCTGTGGAACACCTATTCCCACAGGTTTACCCTAAGACCGTTTGCCATTTACATCGACTATCTGAACTCTATCGCTTAAATATGATTTTAACCGATTTAAGGCTCTATTTTTCACTCCATAATGTTTTAGTTTTAGGAGTAAAGTTTCATGGTGGACGCAGTCAAATGCTTTGGACAAATCACAAAAAATGCCCAATGCATCCTGTGACTCTTCCTAGGCGTCAAAGATGTGCTCAATGGGTCTAGTACCTGCATTAATTGTTAATAAGCCCCTAGTGAAACCAAACTGATTTTTGTTTATTAATTTACAAAAATGCATTTTTAGCTGTTGAAGCAAAAGTTTTTCAAAAATTTTACTAAAAACAGGCAGCACTGAAATAGGTCTGAAATTAGCAGGGTCAAAAGAACTGCCCGATTTAAACAAAGGTATAACTTTGCTGTATTTCATGAGGTCAGGGAACACACCCTCATCTATGAATTCATTAAATATTATTGCTAATTCAGGTGCTATAATGTCAAGTATGTTTTTTACAATATTAGTCGAATGGCCCCATAGGTCTTTTGTATTTTTTAGGTTAATTAATTTGAATATTTTTATTATATCGCTACCTGTAACATACTTAAATTTCAAATCAGTGGAAGATACTGGTACGTGTAATTTAAGCATATCATAGGCTGCTTTTGGCGAAGAGTTAAGGTCTTTGGTCGTGACAATCAGGATTTCGGAGAAGTATTTATCAAATTCATTTGCAATTTCTATTTCCGAATTTATAACGCGATTATTAATATTTAAACAAATAGAGGTGTTACGGCAATTCGATCTACCAGTTTCATTGTTAATTACACTCCAAGTCGCTTTTAATAATAAATATTACTGTTTTTAATTTTATCTGCAATGAACCGTGTTTTCGCTTCATGACAAACTACTTTAAAGAGCTTGTAGTATTTTTTACATATATTTAAAATTCTTCACTATTATTGTAATATTTCTCATAATAAAGGTCATATAAGCGTTTACGACTTTTGTGGATACCCATTGTTGCCCAGTCATTAAAACAATTTTTGTTGTTTACTGTCACCGTTACTGGAGTAAAAATCCTGTCAAATTCCTCACAGAAGGAATTGAAGACTAAGTTATAGTGAAAATTAGCAGTTTCACCACAGTGTAAAAATGGTATCGTATTTACCAAATTATTTTTAAATCTCTCAAGACGGCTACCCGTAACTGGTATAATCATCACCTTTTTTGGTCTGACATTGTCCAATCTTGTATTTACTTTTATAAGTTGCCCACTATGGTCGGACAGAAGATTATTAATTATGAGTTTTCTTGTAATAGTAACATCTGTAAAAATATTATCTAAACAGGTTGGAGTTGTAGAAATGATTCTAGTAGGTTCCCAAAATACATTGAACAAATTAAAACTTTGAAATAAATTTTGAAGGCTAGTACAATTGGCCGAAGGTTCAAGCAAGTTTATATTAAAATCTCCACACACTATAATTGACTTGCTGGTTTTGCTAAATTTTGATAGTACCTCATCAATTCTATGTTGGAATTGTTCATATGATGCAGTGGGGGGGCGGTATACACTTACAAAAATAAATTGCTCTAGTTCTATACAAGCTATCTCAATTATTCTATAGAGAGATTAACAATATCTCTTCTATTTTTACATTTTAATCTATTATTAATAATAATTAGGGAACCTCCGTGTATTGCCCTACTTCTACAAAACGAACTGACTACTTTATGTTCTCTAAAACTAAACTGGAGCTGATGACTCTTACGCCAATGTTCTGTAATACATAATATATCTAAATTACAGCAGCTCAAAAACAGTTCAATTTCTAATTCCTTACTTGAGATACCTTGTATATTCTGGTGAACAATATTTATGAGCTTTATATTATGATTATCCCTAGCAGTAACATTTATATTTGGTGAATGTTGCCTATTTTGTATGATATTGCAAGAGTTGTCCTCCCTTGTCAAATAACTTAATTTAAATTAATTGAAGAAAAATGTTCATTGTGATATTTTTGTACATTAGTACTAAAACATAGAGGCTTGTATGTCGATTATTTTACAATTTTGCCCAATAGAGGCATGTTTATTAAATAATACTACAGAGGAAGTAGTTTGTTGACTAAGACTATAAGCTACTAAAGTAGCCAGCTGTCGCTTAACTCTAAATGGTAGGTATAGGTTACCATTGGTTATTTTCAGTTTATAATTATTGAATTTATTTGTGTCAAATAAAATAAAATTTTCACTGTTGTGGAATGTCGCATTATACAAAGTTGTATTTAATTTAAATATTTTTCTATTTTTCTCCTGTGTCAAATCCAAGGAGTATGGAAATGTCCACATCATCACTTTAGATTTTGTGTTATTTGAAATATTAATTATTTTTTCTATATTTTTAATTAGGTCCTTATTTCTAATATTATGAGAGTTATTACCAAACATTAAACCTATGATCTATTTTTCTTTTAGATTTATTTTTGGTATGGAATTTATGAGGTTATTGAAAGTTATATTGGGTTTCCATATATTTATCTCCTCATAATTCTTTGCAACTGCATTATTTAATAAAGGTCCAAACCCATGGCCAATTTTGTCTGAAAATAATATAAACTTACTTAATGCACTTGTAGCCATACTTTGACTAGTTTTTAATGGGGATACACTTAGGTCTTGATCATTTTCTAATGTATGTTTAGTAGTTGTGCTGGAACAGTGGCACATATTATTATTATTATTATTGTTTATAAAGGATTCAAAGCGTCCCATGTTTTCATTGCCTAATTTAATTTAGCAATCAGCCTGCTTTATATGTTCTGATATTTGCTCCTGCGCTGAATTATGTTTTTGAGTAATGTTTTGCAACATTGTTTCTAGAGAAGATATTGTATTATTTAATATATCTGTATCAATTTTATATATTGCATGGGTCTCTGTTAATTCCTTATTATATTTTTGTAATTTTTTCAGCAACTCTTGGTTTTTTGACCTAATTTTACAAAATTTTTGGCCTAGGAATTGGTTATTAAGGAGTTTGCTACTTTTTGCTATAAACCTTTTGATTTTTAAATATTTCTTTATCTTTTTATGAGACTTTGTTGTAATATAATTCTTATTATTAGTGGAGTTTTCATTTGCTAAATCTACAGATACCATGTTTTGTTTTTGAAGCAATTTAGACTCAAGTATGTTTATTCGACTTAAAGCCCATTCATATTCAGAACTACATTTGTCAAATGAATTAATGATTTTTTGTAAGCTGTCCCTTTCTAAGGTTAAATGTAAACATTTTTGGTGCATATCTGCCAGCTCGGACTTAAGAGAAGAGTTTGTTTTAAATACTTTTTGGATCTCCAATTCACACTCTTCCCGTTCATTTAAAAGTGTTTGACAAAGATCCTTTGACTTCTTTAGCTCCTTAGCAGCACAGCTCAGCTTGTTTTCCATTTATTTCATGGTAGCCTTCCGGGTTTGCATAATGAGGCTTGAAGTATTGGGAACTTGTAGGCAGTAGTTAAGTAACTGTCAAAATATAAAACTATGCATAATCTTGTTATAATAGTGTGTGAGAAGAGGATACAGGTTTACAGAATCTAGAAATTAACTCCAAAAGTGCAGAACTCAATGGTTTACTATGGTTAATTGCCAATTCGATTACTATTTAATTTTGAGGGTAGGGACCTGTCCACTCTCTGGCTCCGCGTAGATTTAGAGGACCGCGTCCGCATCTATGCGTGTGTACAGGTCCCATAGTGGTAACGCAGAAACCGATCATCTCATCTCATCTCAAATCGTAGTCTTGGGTGATTTCAACGGGCACAATGCCGAATGGCTTGGATCACGTACCACAGACTACGTAGGGCGATCTGTGCATAATTTTGCATTGGCGTACGATCTGTCCCAATTGGTTGAGTCGCCAACGCGGCTCCTGGATGTGGATGGCCACATGCCGTCCTTATTAGATCTTCTGCTGACTACACATCCCGATGGTTACCAGGTCATTGTCGACGCCCCTCTCGGAACGTCCGACCATTGCCTGGTCAGCAGTGTAGTGCCTATACGACGCTCACGTCGCAGACCACCAGCGACCCGCCGCGTTTGGCACTACAAGTCAGCAGATTGGGATAGGATGCCTTCCTTTTTTGCATCCTACCCTTGGAGCAGGGTTTGTTTACCTTCGGATGATCCTAGTGCTTGCGCCGTTGCAGTAGCCGATGTGATACTACAGGGCATGGATATTTTTATACCAAGCTCTGTAGTACCGATCGGTGGCAGATCACAGCCCTGGTTCGATGCGTCAGTTAAAGCAGCATCTGACTGCAAAAAACAGGCGTATCGAACTTGGGTTGCGGCGCTGGACACAAAGGATCCGAACTGCATAGTTCTTAAGAGGAAATACAACCGTGCTTCCAGATTTTTTAAGCGGCAAATCGCCCGTGCAAAGTCAAAACACGTCGTCAAAATCGGCGAGCAGCTTTCCAGTTACCCGACCGGAACACGCAAGTTCTGGTCGTTGTCGAAAGCTGCTCTTGGTAACATCAGCAAGCCGTCCATGCCGCCGTTGCACATGAGGAATGACACCCTGGCCCATACGGCAAAAGAGAAAGCCGATCTCCTGTGCGCTCTTTTCGCCTCCAACTCGACTCTTGACGACAACGGAAAAACACCGCCGACCATCCCGCGGTGTCAGAGCTCTATGCCTGAAGTACAGTTCAGACAGAAAACTGTTAGGCGAGCTCTGTTTTCGTTGGACGTTAGGAAGTCGAGCGGGCCGGGTGGCATTTCTCCAATCGTACTTAGAACGTGTGCCCCTGAGTTGACGCCGGTGCTAACGCGTTTATTCCGGCACTCTTATTCCAAAGACGTAGTCCCTGACTCATGGAAGTCAGCCCTTGTCCATCCGATCCAAAAAAAAGGAGACAGTTTGGATCCGGCAAACTACAGGCCTATTGCTATTACCTCCCTGCTCTCCAAAATCATGGAGAGCATAATTAGCCGTCAGCTCTTGGTATACCTAGAGGGTCACCAGTTGATCAACGACCGACAATACGGGTTTCGCCATGGTCGGTCGGCAGGTGATCTTCTGGTATACCTGACACATAGATGGGCTGCGGCTATTGAAAGGAAGGGGGAAGGCCTGGCAGTTAGCATGGATATAGCGAAGGCCTTTGATCGTGTATGGAATAAGGCGCTCCTCTCTAAACTTCCATAATTTGGGCTTTCCGAGAGCTTGTGCAAGTGGACCACCAGCTTCCTCACTGGGCGCAGCATACAGGTCGTTGTCGACGGACATTGCTCGAACCCGAAGCCCGTGAATGCTGGAGTGCCCCAAGGCTGTGTGCTATCTCCTACGCTGTTTCTTCTGCATATCAATGATATGTTGGACACCTCCAACATTCATTGCTATGCAGATGACAGCACTGGTGATGCCGTATACACGGGCCATGCACGTCTCTCTCGGGAAATCGTCGACCAGTGCCGGGAGAAACTTGTGTCTTCTATCGAGTCCTCTCTTGAGAAGGTCGCGGAATGGGGTAAATTGGACCTTGTCCAATTTAACCCCCAGAAGACTCAAGTTTGCGCGTTTACCACTAAAAAAACCCCATTTGTCGCATCACCGCTCTTCGACAACACTTCCCTAAAAGCCTCGCCTAGTATCGGAATACTGGGTCTCGAAATCTCGAGCGATTGCCAATTCCGTGGCCATCTGGAGGGCAAAGCCAAATTGGCTTCAAAGAAACTGGGCGTCATTAATAGAGCACGGCACTACTTCAAGCCGGCCCACATTCTAGCGCTGTACAAAGCGCAGGTCCAGCCACACATGGAGTATTGCTGTCATCTCTGGTCTGGCGCACCCCAGTATCAGCTCGATCCATTTGACCGCGTGCAGCGCAGAGCAGCTCGAATTGTCGGGGACCCAGTACTCTGTGAACGGCTGGATCACTTGGCGTTGCGTAGAGACGTCGCTTCATTGTGTGTCTTCTACCGCATTTATCACGGGGAGTGTTCCGAAGAGCTGTTTTACCTAATTCCTGCCGTCGAATTCCACCTTCGCACGACACGCCACAAGTTAGGATATCATCCTCACCATCTGGATGTGTGGCGGTCCTCCACAGTGCGGTTTACAAGGAGCTTTCTTCCATGTACTACAAAGCTGTGGAATGAACTTCCTTGTGCAGTGTTTCCGGGACGATACGACATGGGTACCTTCAAAAAAAGCGCGTACACCTTCCTTAAAGGCCGGCAACGCTCCTGTGATTCCTCTGGTGGTGCAAGAGAGTATGGGCGGCGGTGATCACTTAACAACAGGTGACCCGTACGCTCGTTTGTCCTCCTATTCCATAAAAAAAAAAAAAAACTATGAGAAGTTAATTATATTATTGATCATCATGATATTCAACTACGTCAATTACTATTTAAATACTTTTATTATTTATAAAAAAAATATAAAACTATTACCAAACTATATTTGAAACCTTTCAAATAAAAAAAGAATTATCGATATCGGCAGGCGCGATATTGAGTTATTCGTAAATTTGTTGAGCACATACTTATAGCAAATTTAAGACTGTTATGGTTTTCTCGTGGTTGTCATTAACAGATCTGGACTAAATTGCTTTGGGACCACACGGGAAGCACCAGCTTTCGAATAAAATTTTCAAAGAATTATCAAAATCGGTTCAAGCAGTCGAAATTTCTGAGGTAAGTAACATAAAAAAGACATACCGATGAATTGAAAAATTCCTCCTTTTTTGAAGTCGGTTAAAAAGAGCGACTTTATTGTTTTCATTTCTGACTATGTCCTTTCATCTGTCCCATTCTGACAAGCGGGTCTTGTCTGTGGCTTGTCAATAATATTGTACCATATTTAATGAAAAAAATATTCGTTTTATTAAATTACTTTCGCTTTTTGCATATCAATCTTTTATAAGTGATTGAAGCACTTTTTATAGCACATTTAGGCTTGTTGATTGATACACAGTTGACACGCGACTAAGGAGTAAAGTGTGCTTACATTGTCTTTAAGCACACTTTTGCCGTTCCGTTACCAGACTGCGAATGATATGTCCATATGTATAGAACGTTATTGGTAAATAGTCATAAAATGTTCACAAGTGCGCAAAAGCGTCGAAAACTAAATTACGTTAGTAATTAAAAATACGTCAGTGGATGCTACAGGGTCTCAGACACTCGGGATATGCATGGTACCGTACTCCAAACTTCTTTATCCTCAATATATTCCTTAATATAATAGTAAGCTTTTCCCATAAAATCGGTTTTTATATGTGTCTTGAATGTTTTGTCAGGCAATTCTGTTATGGTAGTGAGGAGCTTATTATAGAATGTAACAGAATTCCCCAAAAATGACTTATTTGCGTTAGTGGTTCCAAAACTGGGTACAGCAATTTTATGTTTATGTCTGGTATCAAAGTTATGCTGTTCACATTTTTTAACATATTTATGCATATTTTTTCTAGTATACAAAATATTTTGATAGATATATTCTGATGGTTTTGTACGTAGGTATATTTATTTCTCTAAACAGATTTTCAATGAGTCTCGACCTTCAAGACCGTATATAGCGCGAACACCATAATATATAGACATACAGAAGAAACTCTAAAATAAAGATGCTAAAAATATCGGCCATCGTACCCCAGAGCAAAACACTGTGGAAGTACGCAAAATATACCAGTCTAGCCGTTGCTATAACCGATAGTTGCCTCATCTTCCAAAAGGCGTAGGAACTTAATTTAGATGATAGTTTCTCAATATGGAAATATTATCCAATAATTAACCAATATATCCGCTCTATTTATTAATATTTTTGTTGGTACCAATAAGTCGTAAAACTAATATTAACATAACATACAAACAGAGCATACAAAATTATATGGTAACTACCAATCAATCTATATTAACTAATATAGATTGATTTTATAACATGAGAAACAATTCACTGTTTGTTTGTATATATATATATATATGTTATTCTGTTGTATTACATTTTCTGATATTAAGCAATAGATATTAGTTTAAAGGGATTCAATTGCAAAAAACGTAAGTTGTAGTTTTATATGAAATATTACCATACAATACGAAATTATTTATTTTAATTATAATTTCATTCCGTTATTAAATTAAACGTGTTGTACTTCTTGGAAATTTAAATTAAAGGGAAATTGTAAAATAAATTCTAATATTTTCTTTTCGCATTCGTGAATAATTGCTTTAACTCTCCGTGGATTTTAAATGAAATAAAATCTCAACCATCTCGTTAGGAAACAGTTTGGTATTAAAAGAATTTGACAATTCATTTATAGTTAAATCCTGTATTGATGGCCAAGCAGATGATCTATCAAATCCAAATAGGAGATAAGGTCACTTATCAAACGTCAAAGATAACCCATTCAAAAATGAATGCCTCAGACCTGAGATGAACGGGCCCAATAAATTCTGCGAGCTTCTTTTTGAAGTGATAAATTCTTCAGCTGTCTTGAGCACTTTTCTTGGGATCAGACCACGTGTCTTGACGCGGGTTTAATATTTTATACCCATCCCAATTAAGTGCTAAACGCCGCTGAAGAAGTTTTCACATCAAAAACATTTATTTCACCATTTTTCGTTCAATCTTATACTTTGATTGCTTGTCGTCAACAGGCAGTATGTGTTGGATCAAACAACATACTTTATGACCATTTTCGCGTTTTTACTTTTGTGATTTTCAGTTTTGTAATCTAAAATACAAAACCGTGTTTTTTCGTATCCCTCTCCTGTGCACAAGTGAACACGGCAAGCGCTTCTATGGTCGTATGCTACCGTGTCCCCTTGGACACAGCAAGACAGCCGTCAAATAACTGCCAATATTTACGTATCCCTAGACAAAACCACCAAAGTGATTTTTACCGGATGTATAATTGATTGCTTTTGGTTCTAAGAGTCATAAAACAAAACGCATCGCTTTTGAAGACAAAATATATTAGTATTTATTTGGCTTTAGGTGGCGGCGGCCATTTTTGTTTAGTACACACCCGGAACATTTAACATCAAAGTAATAAAATATAAGATCATATTATAACATGTCCACTATAGTAAAAATAATACAAAGAATGCAATTGCAATATTTTTATTTTGACGCGTTTAGCAAAAAAGTCACAATTTCTCGTACAACTCTGAAAGAGCGGCGTCATTCCCATTATCTAGCAACCGGTAACATACACCGTATCATTCTACCTCGAGTATTATAAACACAGGTGGGTATCAAGTGGCCGGCATCAGGCTTGGCGCCAAAACAGCTCAACAAGTGGCTTCTACGGCCGCGGGGGACGTGTTGGCATATCCGAGGTTAAGTACTAAACTATTTTTTTTTGTTATTTTTAAGTGGGGTAAATATATAAATATGATTTGTGTCGAAATTTATGGACGATAACCCACCGCCGTTAACTAACTAGGCCAACCGTCCGAATGCCGCATGATCCATAAATCTTGGTATGTTTGTTCAGCTCTAGGGTTGTGACGTCATCTATAGGATTTACTTTACAGTTGATAACCTGCTCAACGCCAATAATTGCATATTAGGAAATTGGATGACGCTCTTTCAAATCAATATTTGACTTAGTTGGTAAGAGCAGTCTGAAGAGGCCGCTATCTTTCTGGGAAGGCCTGGGCTGGTTGGAATTAAAAGATAAACTGACGCGTGCATTGGCCCAATCAAGAACCTGAATGCAAAATAGCCCAGTCAAACTATGCTAGTTGCTAAGACTGCTGGGGCGTATTCCAACAGACATTGTTTCGCAAACCGCATCGTCCATAAATTTTGAAACAAATTTAATTGCTTCGTTTTTCCACATAATTCTTTAAAAGAGCTTCCTTTCCGGTGACAGTGAAAAGGAGTTTCCGGGACGATACGACATGGATACCTTCAAAAAAAGCGCGAACACCTTTCTAAGAGGCCGGTATTGATTTAATTTAGTTTAATTCCTCTGGTGTTACAGGATAATGTGGGCGGAGGTGATCACCTAACATCAGGTGACCTTACGGGTTTATCCTCTTCTTACATAAAAAAAATTGTGTATCGATTAGTATTGCCTTATAGGTTTTTATCTTTCGGTTTTATCGATATATGAGGCTGTATCGAGGGTGTCACTAGAGACGTAGATCTCGTCCCGGTGCTTCGCAGAGGGATAAAATTGTCAGTCTCATTCTATGTCTAGCGATATATGAGGGTCGTAACATATTATGTGGGATCTCATCCATGGAGGCGAAGAGTGTGGTGTACTGATGTGAGACTGTGTGGGTGTGTGTGTGTTTATCGAAAACCAAAAAAATTTTAACAAATCTAAAAAATCCAAAAAATTATAACCAACATCTCTTCTTGGCTTTGCTCACTACTCTTAAGCAGAACGTATAACATCACTGATTCAAATAGATGAGAAGGTTTATTTTCTGAATCATTATCATGGAGAAACAATAATATTGTGTTTAATGTCTACTCTGGGAGTACCTAATGGTATTTCTTAATATGATATGCTATAACGCTGGCAGCTATTCAATGTCAACGGATCAGCTGACCTATCCAACACGAAAATGCTGCATGTATTCTTGGTACAATTTCCCGTAATGATAGATTCAATTTAGTTGAATGATAGTATTGCATTTCCATGTCTTTTTAACATGATAATTTTTATATATGTGCTTGTGACAGCGTCATTGGGCGGGACATTCCCATGCGATAGCTGGTCCATGCGTCATGCTCATGAACGAGCGCTACTTGTAGTGGCTGGATGATACTCTTGTCGGAAGCTCTGCTACATTTTCTTAAATTAAATTTATTTAATATATTTATAGTTAATAATTTACGGTTAAGATTGATACATCTACTGTACTCGATAAATGATGTGTTTATATTTATCAATATTTAATTGAAATATTTTTTTAAACGCTGAACCTGTTAATATTGACGTAATAAAATGGATATAAATTTCGTGCCACTTCTTCTCATAAAGCTCACCCTTTTCCGAATTGGTTGTAAATTGTAAACAGGAAAAGTTTTGACATTCATTAGTGTCATTGCCGTGACCTAAATGAATAAAGTGATATTAATTGTGACTAGCTACCATTATATATTGACAGTACAAAAGTATTTTTTAATGATAGCTTACCGAATTCATTAATGACTAGATTTTTTTTTACGAAAGATTCAAAATAAGTAACAATTTTTATTCATTTTCAATATCATTATAAATCAAGTTCTTACGTAATATTTATTCTTTAATATTGGTGGAAATCTTACTTCACGAAGATAAATCGAAAAAAAGGAAAATTCAGCTTACAATTCGCCTTTAGCAATGTTAATGTCGTACCATTATTATCCATTTTGTTCAAATTGGGATTTTGTAAAGGCGTTACCTTTGCTTTGTATACATTTACAAATTATTAAAATAGGATCTATTTTCTTGCACTGTTCCAAATGTTCATCTTTTTCAAGTAAAGGGGTCTTAACGCTATGTGAGCTCTTTATTTCGTGGTTATCGAATGACGCTGATCTATCACGCCGCGTTTATTTTTATTGGTTATCATTAAAATCCTAACCTATGGTTTTTATTACTGTGCAACTCTGTATGTAGTTTTTATTACTGTGTAGCTCTAATGTTCAAGGAATGGACAGAGAGCGCAAGGATCCTCCAGGGAAATTTTAAATATCATCCGAATATACGTGACTACGAACCTCAAACTCGCGAGGAGAATATTGTCTACTAATCTATACTAATATTATAAAGCTGCAGTGTTTGTTTGTTTAAACGCGCTAATCTCTGGTACTACTGGTCCGATTTGAATGATTCTTTCAGTGTTGGGTATTCCATTTATCGAGGAAGGCTATAGGCTATGTTTTTTTTTTCAAAATTAGGGATCCGTAATAAAATTGCTATTTTGTAACACAAGGTGTAAAATTGAAAACCTATTTTTGCGTGCGCTGTAAAAACGATGACAATAGAACAAAATGATGTACAGGCTATAATATAGGCAATATTTTATTACTTATAAAACTATCGCGTGAATTATACTTTATATGGCAAAACAACGTTTGCCGGGTCAGCTAGTATAATATAACTACAGATCGGGAAAGCCTTTCTGAAATTAAAGGACTTACACACAGAGATATAGACAGACTGTTAGACAGTCAAAAAATCAATAATGATATGTGGTATGTTGGTGATTATAAAATTGCAAAGACGTAAGAGTGTCACAACTTCCTTTCGCATTCATCAAAATTATGCATAAAACACAACGAAAACTGATCTCACCGGTACGAAACACAGGACTGCCTGAAATATTCACAAAACTATCTTCTTTTATGTATACACATAATAGCTTACCCATAATATCGACAACACGAAGTGTATCTAAAATTGGTTCCATTATTTCTTCAGGGATGTGTTGCAACTTATTGTTCTGCAAGTTGAGTGTTTCCAGAGAGTTCAGATTGTCGAAGCCCATTGTTGGAAGTTGGTGGATCCTGGAAGTTTCACACCAATTAATTCAAAGAACACAATTTATGTACAGGTAATATTAATTACGCAATACAAACTATATCCAAAATAGTAGTAATATTCATTCCTTACAGTTTGAGAAAAAATTATGAAAAAAATTATCAAAATGTGAGACGGCTATTCTTTTTTTTATATATATATTTATTAATAAAAAACAAATTTTACATTGCGGTTTCAAAGCAATAAAAACCACTGAGGTTTGTACAACTGCTAAATTAAGTCTACACCAACAGAGTTAAATTAATAAAAGAAATAATAGTTCACAATCGTTAGAAACTTAGCTATACATTATAGTTTTACAAATAAAAGTAAAAGTAATTGATACAATTAATAGTTAAGCACGATAAGTTGATCGGTGGTTAGTCAAGTCTCAACGAGTCGGTCAAGTCACGTGGCAGTTTATTAATCAGTCTAGGTACTATGTACGCTGTTGTTCTTTCACCGAACGCATTGGATGCCCGAGGTATGTGCAGCCGGTTTAGACTAACAGCGCGCGTATGCACGGGGTTATCTATGGCTGTTTTTAATTTATTATTAAAATAATTTTCTTTTAGTAACGTCCTACGTATCTATTGCTTCTGATGCAATTAAGGTAAAAAACTCTTTCAGTTTTTTAGGGATTTTAGTGTTACCCGCACCAATGAGAGATTTAGTTTGTTTATTACATCGTGTCTGATGCTAAAATCATTCTCATAAGTAGAAATACATAACAAGAAATAACATAGATAAAATAACAAACGCCTATATTTGCCACACCTATTTGGTAACACTCCGTAGATCGTTTCGTATTAAAAAAAATTAATACTTGCTATACCAAATAAAGTACGGATAGATTATGACTTGTAAAAATTCCTATATATCCCAACACACTACTATTTTGGTTGAGCAGGTTATCAACTGTAAAGTATACCCTGTAGATGAAGCCACAACCTGAGAGTTGAACAAAGTATACAAGATTTTATGATGATACGTCACTCGAACGGTTGGTTCAGTTGGTTAGAGCATGGAACGCCGGAATTCGTGGAATCGAGTCTCGCATTGTTCATAAAATTTTGTTTTTCAAATTTTATTTGTGTGTTAAAAGGCATAAAAGACATAAAAGACATAATTTCTCAAGATTGATTCCTTTAAAATTCTTTTTATGTCATTTCTAATAACTACTAGATACTACTACCGCTTCGGAAACAAATGGCACTCTGAGAGAGAAGAAGCGGCGCGAGAAACTCTCCCAGCATTCTTTATTTGCGCTCTTTTCAATAAAAATATACAATATTGTACAGACATTTCTATCGCTATAAAATAATCCTAGAAGTGAGGGTTATCACTTTAAAAACATAACAAATTAGCTTCTATTTTTGAAAAAGTAAATGAAAAATCATGAAAATATTCAAGTAAATGAAATATCATCCTGATCGAGAAATGACTCGGTATTGATATTATTCAAAAGGTTTATTCAACGCCGCGCTACTCCGAATCCCTAGCGGATGTCTCACTGAAAATATCTGCCTAAATATAATAAACAAGGGTTGAAATTTAGATTGAATAATAAATTATTAATACTGTGGTGTCACTTTGTTGCTGTTAAAAATATTGTACGCGGGACATATTGTGCATAATTAAATTGCGGGTTAAAAGATTTACACTGAGATTAACATTGATGTGTGTTGTAAAGAATTCAATTAATTTTATTTTGCATCATTTATAGTTTTAAGTAGTATTTTGCCTTAAGGTTGTGCACTGTGATACAACTTGTGACATTAGGGCTTACTAATGACAGCCCGTTTGCAATAACCTAATATAATAATTTGTACGTCTTAATAGAGCCTCCTACTGTTCGGCAACGCATAACAACAGGCCTGGTTTATTACCTACTTTAGTGTGCATTACAGCTACGTCTTACACTCACGATACGTATGTCACTTTGTGTTTGTGTGCCTACTTTGTTGAAAATAGAGGTTAACAGCACGGCGCTACTTTGTTCGACGTGTTCACAACTGACACAATCTATCCACACTGATAAATTATCTAAGGTTATAACCTATACACCCGTGTATAACTCGACGTTTTCAACAACAGTTGAGGGAGTTGGTAAAAAATCAAATCAATGAATTAAATACTTTTATTTCAACATACGTACATTGGTAAATAAAAAATGACATTAAATGTGAGCGCTTTGAAGATAGTTGTTATTGTTTACTTATAAATTTAAAACTAAACTGCAAAAAAATGATCGAGCTCATAAAAGAAAGTCACGAACGCGGAATAGAAACATGGCTATGTAAAAGATTTTTTAAATTTAATATACGATGCACAAAACAAACACGTGCCTCGCAGGTTACGCCTCAGTGCTCTTCTCAACTGTCCAACCCACATCTCGGTTATCCGAGCAACGGGCGCGGTGGCCTTCAATTGACCTGAAGTAGATGGTTCCGAAAGGTTCCTCGGCGGTTACCCGTCAAACGTGGTGGAGGTAGCTTTACCGACACGGAGGCTATGGGGGAGGGGAGCTCACTAGGTATCAGTGCCCCTCCATTGGTGTCGGAGTCGTAGTGGCTTGGCGCAAATGGGATGTAGATCTTGATAACCGAAACGTTGGTAAGTCCATGGGAAGGGTAATGTCCAACCCAACCAACCGCACGATCCGAATCAGAAATTTGACTTGAAATATTGATCGTTGAAATGTATCATGGAATGGAAACAATTTTTTATTTGTGTTTTCATCTCCCACTGCTTTTATTTAATATACAAACGTTATTAGAAATTTGTATTTTACAACACATGTATTTTGTTCTACAGCTGTACACCATCTTACTCAGTTATCATAGTATGATTACTTTGAATTCCTTAACTCTAAAGCCATGTACTTGAAAGTAAATATGATTTAATTTCAAAAATCAATTCACACAATCTGATAGTTGTGAAATAGTGAAAATACGAGACTATTTTCTGATTTACGTACTTAAACGTAATGATAAATATAATGCGATACTAAATCTGAACCAGGTTATTTACAAAGCCATTACAATTATTTAGCTTAAGTTAAATCCCTCCTCGAATGAATGTATCCATAGCAAGACCCCGGGTTTATCTACATTATAAATGACGAAACTTCTTACCCTTAGATCTTCGCCACTTTGAGTCTAAAAACTTTGCTGTGATGGATTACCTCACTTAAATATATCAAATAGGCAGAATATTATTACCATTAACAAAGTTACAAACATATTTTTGGACTGTGATATACAGAAACAATTTCCTGATGTTAATCTTAAGAAAAATACAACGAAGTTTAAAAACACGTCTTATTTCTTTTTAATTATTATTAAACTAGCTGACCCGGCAAAGTTGTCTTCATCTCGATTAATTATATATTATATTCTAATTTATAAGCTATATTATTGTAAGTTTATATTAATTTTCTTTGAGTAAACACTCACAGACTTTTATATTTATAATATTAGTAAGATATGGAGAAAATTTTGTAGCGATACAGATGCCAATATATTTATATTTATTGAAACTAACTTGGAGAAGCTACAATGCACGTTTAAGTTTAAACCTTTGAGATGTATAGATTTCGTGTATATATATATATATATATATATATATAGCAACACAAAGCCATAATATAAAAATCGTATGCAATTGGAAAGGGCTTGCAGACAGAGCGAATCGGTACCGCGAACGTAATAAAATGGATGCGTCCGAGCTCATAAACGACCAAGTGAGAACAGGTTTGGCTATCACTGATATATTATATTATCAAGTATGTATTGAAAATACCAAAGGAAAATAATAACCACTGCTAAATATTGTCATAGCAGAACAAGCAGTAGCTGAAAGTTTTATTAAAAGTCTCGATATACAGACTATCATCAATAAAGTTATAATATTAGTTAAACGAAAAATATTTTTAAGTTCATCTCTTTCCCTGTTAAAGAATGGCATTAGTAATCAATTATAAAAACCTGAACTTTCAATATTTTTGCTGCACAAATAAATTGCTCAAATAAAATATGGATATGTACTCTTACTTACTTAAGGAAAAACATGGAAATGTGTTGTAGGCGTAGGAATATATAAGTATATACCTACAGGAATATACAAGTCAATCCACTAAAGGATCCTTAGGGTGTTGAAAGGAAAATTATACATATTTCTTGTATTAAATCTGTGGACTAATTCTTAGGCTAAATTTAGTGCTCGACCGACAGTCAGCGCTGACGTTGGCCGAGGGTAGGCATATCCGCTGACCATGTTGCGAGTGCTCAGCTTACAGCTAATCTGATTTTACGTGTCCAATTGAAGTATAATATTGTCGCTGTACGCGCGTAGCGATTCATCAGCGCTGGATTTTGCGCATTCATATGTTTTCATTTTTTAAAAAACGTTTGACCGACGTCAGCGCTGACTGTCGGTAAAGTAGTAAATGCAGCCTTAGTGATAGTTTTTGAACGAGTAGAAAAATGATTCTGATTGAAATAGTTTTGAATTACTTACATATTTTTCTGCAAGTTCAGGAATGTTATAGAGTCGCCATATCCAGTAAACGCATCGTCATTGATGTATGTGATATTGTTTGATCTGAGATCCAGATGGCGCAGACGATGAAGTGGCCGTAATGCTTCGGACGGGATCTCGTGCAGTCGATTATCACCCAAACGAAGGTATTGGAGATTTTCTGCGAGTAATAATTTAAAATTAGTGATAAATTATTAATGTAATCATTGTGCAACACAACCTCAAGCCAAAATGTAATTAAAATGTTATTATTTTAAGTGACTTCTTTATTACTTTACCTTAGGTCTAAGTATATAAATATTATTTGCACTCAAAATTTATGGGCTCACGTTTCTGAAAATTATCATTCCAAATGCTATACGAGTATCCGCTAAGCGTCCCATAACGCATGATGCATAATTATTGACGAATTTCAGACATTATTCCGTCAAACATTTATTTATAATAAAGTGATATTTATTCTTTAATTCTTCGAAAAAAAAACATATTTTGCAATATATAACAATGCAGTTTTTAATAATATATCATCACACAAATATATTTAAATTTCTTTTCTTTTCTTACAAACACTGATGTTCAAAATCCATTAATATTTACTATATCTATTCTAGATTTAAATTTTATATACAATAACGAACAACATTAAAATTTCTTTAATTAAAATCTGGGACTCGTTTATGTTATAAACTTTTCCCTCATCCCTCAATTTATTTACTTTTTGTTATAAATCATTTTAATTTGTTGCAGAACTTATGACTGTACAAAATTAGGAGCCATAAATTAAAAAAATCTCTTTTATAAATTTGTAGCCAATAAGGTGCTCCCGAAAAAATATAAACCATAATGTTTTATAATTTCTTCATAAATCTTTCACATATCAGTGTTGTATAGACTTCGCACATCCATTTGAGACGAATGTTCTGATATTCCTACTATATATATGATATACTTCATGCTGTTTTTCATTCAAATTCAACCTTTCATATATGCTCCTTTTCCTGGTTTCTTGTCAGTTAATTCGCAAACTGTTCGTGGATTATTCGCATAGGTAGACATATACAGTAGGTAGACATATACCAACACATTCTTACCACGGTCAATCTACCTTCATCTATCATTCGTACATAACAATCACTGTAACTTTATCTCCTCAATTATTCTCCAACGAAAATTTAATACTGATGTTTTAAGTTGTTATTTTATGAATCAGACTGATTCTATATTAATTAATGAGGAATAGGCCTAGGAATGTATACTTACCCTCAAGTCCCACAAATGCTTTTTCATCAATACGTTGAATAAGATTCCCTTCCAGCTCCAAAGAATTCAGGAACGTCAAGTGAGAAAACACTTGAGCTGGAACCTCTCGTAGCTGATTGTGAGCAAGACCCAGAGAATCCAAACTTCTTAATCCTGGCAAAAATATTTTGATTTGATTATATAAAGAAACTCATACTCGGTCCTCAACATCTGCCTATATTCTCAATATTTCAGAGATCATTTACCACATGTTGACTCGTCACATTTATCTGCATTACATATAATGAAATGGACACCCCTCATGAGATATTATTTCAGACAAGATAAAAAAAAATATAATTGAACCAATTTTGGAACATCATTGTTGTTATATCGTCTACAGTAATAGTATTGAAATAATAGCCTTTATAATATCAATTTCAGCGAAGTAATATTTTTCCAACAAAACAAGTTCTCGTGTCAAGATTACCCAAATAACATTCTTTCTTTTTTAAGTATTCCCTTTTTTCGTGAAAATATGAGCTCAATATCGTGTAACAAAGGAAAGTGTATTACCGGCAAAATCCCCTTCCGAAATGGAAGTAATGCGGTTTTCTTGCATCTCAAGTTTCTTGAGGTTCTCGAGTAAGGCGAGGGCTTTCTGTGGTACCGCAGTGAGTTCATTTCCGCCCAGGTTTAAGCGTTTCAGTTTCCTGGGAAATAGATAATTTTTATGCGGTCATATACTTACAACAGTATCATCTATAATTAAAAAGAGTAAAAAACGTGAGTGTTTCGTACTGATGAACAAAGAGCATATAGAAAAAGTGGGCAGGAACAGTACAATGTTCACTTTACGATATTATGAAGGTAGTATAGTTTGCGTTCACACTGGAACAAACCTTTGAAATAAAAACAATACTGAGATAGTTTGTTTCACCTTTTCTGAATCAGAAACGATCCCGAAGCTTTGATAGCGTATTAATTTACGTCAAAATTAATGCTGTTGGATTCAATTTTGAGATATTAAGAGTACATGTTTTTGGGTTACGAAGTGTTACAGAAAATTACGACTATAAGGTTACATTTAAGAAGTGTAACAGAAAATCATCGACAATAAATTTTTGATTTCCAAATTGTTACATACAAATGATTTAAGTTTTCTTTAGTGTTAATTCCACAAATTTTTGTTTTTAAAACAAAATTATAAATTACTTAAATCATTTGTATAATTATGGATTTCCGCAAAGTTACGCCTAATTCAATAAATTCTCGAATTGTTACGGTAAATTAACAAACATAAGGCTTGATTTACAAAGTGTTACAGAAAATAAACAACTGTAACATTTTGATTTAAACTGTTACAGAAAAAAAAACGACTAAAAAGTTTTGATTTACGCAGTGCTACAGATTATAAGCGACTATACGTTATGATTTACTTACTGTGAACATTCAAGGGCTGTCTCACAATGTCCAAGCAATGCTTATTGATAGGGTTCTTGAATTGATAGGGTGAAATACTCAAGCGCGTCAGATTATTATACATACGGTTCAACTTAATTTCCTTATCGTCCTGACATATAATATGACAATTGTGTGCAGGACTTCCCTTAACCTGACGGCTTGTAACTTTGTGACTTTTCGATTTCCTTATGTAACGCTCAAATTGATAGATTATTGCAATGTACAATTTACTGCATATAATTAACTTACTTCCAATCTGACGCACTCGAGTAGTTCTAAGGATCTATTTCTTTACTAATATGATCGGTCTCTCTAGAGTTCGACTACACTTCACAAGGTGCAAATTTGCCCCTCTTATGTTTTTCTGACGCATTCGAATAAATCCCAAAGTCCCCGCTTGGCTCCTCTACTATAATGTTTGGCACATGGGTTTGTTTATGTTAAGACTTATTGACAATTGATTAGTTAACATTCTCAAAATTCGTTAGACGGACGCGGAACACAATTATGTGATGATTCATTTTATTTTGAAAATAATATTAGAAGTGCTATTTAAAAAATAGAAAACTGTAAAATATGAAATAAAATTTTCATTAAAAGCTATTAAGCTTGTGTTACGTTATTTCGCATAAGAAACAGATTATTTTAATATTTTAATTTGGTCAAACGAAACTATTCAGTGCGAGGTTGCCAGACCTATTTGATTATGAAATGCAATATGAAAAGCAATGTTACATCAGGAACTTTTACGTAGCATTTCATTAATTTATCTAGCCTATAACAATCTACTACTTTACTTGGACATTGTGAAACAACTCCATAGGCTAATAATATAATCGTATTTTTTACGTATTACCTATATCTTCTTTATTGATTTGGTAATCTTACAGCGATACAGTTGAATTAAATAAAAAAACAAAGTTAATAATATGACCAAAACTGGTTTACACAATAAAAATTAACAATAGAAGGTCAAACTGTTCCTGTGAGTGTGTGTGTGTGTTTATTTTGTGCATTTTTCTTATTTCATATTTTAGTTTATATTTCGACAAATGAAATAGATCTAAGTTAGAATAATCATTCAGTCATGTTATATGTTTTAGCAATGAGCTGAATTTCAAGCATAATTTACTTAAATTTTTATTAACTATGTTGAATAAATACGTAATTCATTACAAATTTGTTCTTATTTTCATGCGTAGGTACAAAAAGTAGAGTATGTTATGTATGTGGTATGTTAGATAAAGTGGTCTTATTCTTGGGTGAGCTTTAAACCCTCGCTGCAATCAGGAATCTCTTCTTTTTAATAAGCTATATTTTTTATAAATCACCCTCGATCGGGAAATAACCATAGAGTCGTTCGTGACGCTCAAGATTCACGCTGCAACCCGTGACGTAAGACACTGCTTTATAATTTTCTTGGAGGAAGAATAAAATTCCTTATAAATGTAACGTATTATGCAAAATAACATTGTCAACATGCTAATGCAATAGTTCCAAATCCATGCAATGAATAAAATATAAAACAAAATCTTTAAACATACACTGGCCTGCAAAAGTAAGTATCACACTTTTCAAATTATTTTTTTTTCTTAACCATAGTAGGTAGAGACTTAAGATTAAAAAAGTTTTGTTGAAAATTTTATAGGCTTTTATTCTTAGAAACTAAAATTATACATTAGTACCATTTTTAACTTAAAAAAGATAAAACAATGAAAATAGACATTTTTAGTTTAGTGTAAAAAATTCAACTAAAATGTATTACATGTTATTTAATTTTTAATAACTGGTATTGCCTCCTCGAGCTCTGATTACAGCTTCGAGCCAGTTTGGCATACTGAACACTAGGTTTCGGAGCCGATGTTGGGGAATATTCTCCCATTCTTCTAGCAGGGCCTGCTTTAGTGCCCTGAGGGTAGTAGGTGGTGGTCTGCGATTTCTGACTAGCCTGCCAAGCTCATCACAGGCGTGTTCAATCGGGTTGAGATCAGGACTTCTTGATGGCCAAGCACTCACGCTGATACCGACCTCCTGAATATACTCTTGTACGATATGAGCCGTGTGTGGCCGGGCATTATCATGCATCCAGCATCGATCCATATCCCATATTTGCTAAATACGGCCCTGCATACTCATTGAGAATCTCTTGAGCATATCTTTGCCCAGTGAGGGTGCCATTTTCTAGGGCTACTAGCTCTGTGCGACCTTCTGAAGATATGCCAGCCCATACATGTACACTGCCTCCACCGTATTGAACTCTTTCTGAGATTCAGGCTTGAAGGTATCGCTCCCCAGGTCGCCTGTAAACACTTCGCCTTCCATCAGAAGTGTAAAGGGAGAATCGAGACTCATCTACAAACAAAATTCGTGACCATTCTTCTTCATCCCACTGCATGTGTTCACGGGCGTATCGCAGTCTCGCTACTCGATGCTGTCTCTCGAGTTTTGGGCCACTCGCTGGTCTTCGGGGTTTCAAATTTGCTTCAGCAAGTCTTCTTCTCACTGTACTGTCACTAATGTAGTCCCTCCGGGTCTGAAGTAGATGTTGCTGGACTTCAACTGCATTTTGGTGGCGATTTCTTTACACAGTGGAAATAATATAACGATCTTCTCGGGCACTGGTACACCTGGGTCTGCCATTACAAGGTCTCCTCAGATGGTGTCCAGTCTCTTCGTACCTTCGCTTTACCTTCTGGACCGTTCGTACCGTCACACCCACCATTCTTGCAGTGCGACGCATACTGATGCCTAGTTCCAGAAAAGCCATGATCCTAGCACATTCTTCAACTGAAAGAGGCATGATAAATAAATGTTATGTGCTTTTTAGCATAATTTTTTAAAACAAGACCCATCGATCTTGAAAAAAATTTAAAACAGAAAGAAAAATGTGAATGGTAAAATTGTAATTCGGAAACGTCCACTTTGAAAAAGGAATGGTTTTGTTTTTGAAGTTTTTTTTCAGCCAATTCTTAAAAGAAGGTTACCGACTATAAAGTACAAAATTAAATTATATTTGGAGTCCTTTTTATTTCGAAAGTATATAATTTTAAAAGTATGATACTTACTTTTGAAGGCCAGTGCATAATTTTAAACAATGTTACTAATAATTTCAATATAATATTCTCTACAACCTTAAACTCCAAAACTTTGTACAGGAAATTTTATTGTTTGATTATTCAATTTCCTTGGTTTAAAATATAATAAATATAAATATTTAAAATATAATCGAAGTTTGTATTTTTCAGTGAAAGGATTTTAAATCATAAAATATTAACTATTAAGTTAAGCTGTAATATTTAGTAAGTACGATGGTGAGAAATACACAGTAAACATTTAACAAACGAAAGGAAAATAATATGGAGAGCCATGACGCCACTAACTTCATTTGAATTTAATTAAATATTAATTTATCCATATATATATATAAAAATGAATAGCTGTTCGTTAGTCTCGCCAAAACTCGAGAACGGCTGGACCGATTTGGCTGATTTTGGTCTTGAATTATTTGTGGAAGTCCAGAGAAGGCTTAAAAGGTTGAATAAATGTGAAAATACTCGGAATTAAATAAAAACAACAATTTTGATTTTCCTTTGATGTGTCCACCATTGTTCAGAAATCAAATAAAAATAACAGTGAAAAATGAATCACTTATTTGAATTTTCATATATTTCTAACTTTCTCAGGAGGTAAAAAATAAATTTCCTTAAAACACAGGTAAACACATAAAAAGGATTCCTTTTGTTTGTTTTAAGTTTATTTTATACAAAAGCTTAGGTCTTTTATTTATCGATTGAGGCAGTACCATGTCTGCCGGGTCAGCTAGTTTGTAATAAAATTGTTCACTTGACTTCTTGCAAGCCTCATGCATCTATCGTAATCAAACTCTTATCATTGGACGGGTTCCTAATTCCCACCAGACACTAACTATAACTTCCGCATGTTAAGTATTTCGCCATAATAGAGAAAAAAACGTTGTCAATTATTTCCAATAACACTTCATTTTAATAAGAAAATTAAAATATCAAAATAACGATCTGAAACTCAATACACCTTCTAAAAGCTTTGAAAGCTAAATGAAATTACTAATGTTTTCTCATTCGCACCAATATTCGCAACATTCAGTTTTCATTCTTTATTTCACAATATTTTTTTAAATGAACATAATATAATTTTATATGTACACTCCTGAGATAGGCCTAAAATTGGATCAAAAGACTTAAAAAAAAGGTATAACTTTGCTGTATTTCATGAAGTCAGGGAACACACCCTTATCTATACATTGGTTAATTATTATTGCAAATTCAGGTGCTATAATGTAAAATATTGTATTTTACAATACTAGTCAAATGGCAGCATAGGTCCTTTGTATTTTTAGGTTAATTAATGACAATAATAATAATTAAAAACAATAATGACTTGGATTTGGAATACTGTGCTTTGCAATTATAAAATGTATTGTGTAAAATGTTCGTTATCCCAAAGCAATAAAATAAAAGGTACACAGTGTTATATCTTGTATATTTTATTCACATGCGGTTTCAACCTGAACTTGACCGCAATTTTATTTACCTTTAGCCAATAATATGACACAAGTTTGACAAACAGCCTTATTCCCCAACGTACCGCCCTACAAACTAACTACCGTATAACTTCAGACACCGCAACATTAGCTTCGGAACTGATGTTACGTTTTTGTATAAATCATTTCTTGTGACTATGATAAATGGCTGTATTAGATAATATAGTCTGTACTAATATCTTGCAGCAGGTAAATTATTATGGTATTATAAGTAAACCTTCTAATGAGACTTGTTGCGTTGCGTTAACCGTTTAACGCTACCATGCAGGGGTATAGAAGCACTGTTGCGCTAAACGTTCAACGCTCCTCTCCTGGGGGGAAGAATAGACAAAGAGCGAGAGTGAATGCGTAGCACTCGCACACATGCGCGTAGTATACTTGTTACACGCCAGCGCCAGCGTTAGCAAAGAGTAGCGTCCAATATCCCATCGCAAGAGGGAGAGAGAAAGAAAGATATACAAAGGTAGAAAGAAAGAGAGTGAGTTGGTAGATACCAAGCACATGGGCCTGGTATTCTTGCAAAGCAGTGAAATAAATAGTGTGATGGTCGTGAAATTTGCTGAAACACGTACTTGTAGTTCTATTTTTAAAAACATTGCGTGCGTACAAAGTACACATGTCAGAAGTGAAACCTGCATGGTGCATGAACCTCTGAACTGCATATGAATTCCTGGTACGTGTTGCTAGGATTACACATGATTTCAACCGTTGAAAGACATACCTACCACCACTCATATATATAATAATATGTTTTCCTGGTGTATATGTCGTAGTACGTCGTGCGCTTGGAGTCAGAATATATTAAGGTATACTTGCGCCATACTTAAGACAATCTCTTCTTTAACTATAATCGCCTGGTACCAAAACATTATATTATGCTTCCTATCTCATTATCTCCCATATTAAGTCTTATGAACGGATGTGACTGCTCTTACTCTGTTACTGTCGCTTTTTCGTTTCATCGACTTTCAAATCACAACGATGATAAAGAAGTTTTCACTTCAATAGTATGCATATTTCTGTCTCATTCTTTGCCGGCTTCATCCTTGACACATTTTTGTATTAGTGTCTCTTACCTGTCGTTTTTATTCGTCGATTCTAAAGAAGTTTCACTTCAACACCAATGACAATAGACCTAATTCTAGTTTCTAGCTTATTATTAATATGGAAACAAACACTGAAAGCGCGTTTAGAGTACATACATATTGGTGCGAACACCATCTATCAGCAAACGATGTAGACATACATAGTGCCGATATTGACTCTTCGCAATCTATCTCGAACAACGATGATCGCAAGTAGTGCTTATTAATTCACAATTATTTTATATATATTGAAGTGAAAACTTTAGCATCCGAAAAACGAAAAAGCGACAGAAAAGAGAGCAGACACGTAAATTCATAATATTTATCAAGGGAGATAATGAGATAAGAAGTAAACAGTGTTTTGGTACCAGGCGATCTTAGTTGAAGAAGAGATTGTCTTATGTATGAAGAGAGTAAATTTTAATATATTCTGACGCCATGCGTACGACGTATTACAACAAAGACACCAGGAGAACATAATATTTATATTAGTGGTGATAGTAATGTCCTTCATAGCGGTTGAAAGCATGTGTTATCCTAGCAACACGTACCAGGACTTCATATGCAGTTTAGAGGTTCATGCACAACGCATTTTGTTTTTGCTTGTGTATAAAAAGATATTGAAGTAATAGCACCTTATTTGCATAAAAGATCTCTTTGTGACACTGTTGGCCACACTGCACAGCTAAGAGAGACTTTTAAATTTAATCACGTACTCACATAATGAAAATAGATGATGAGTTTAAGCAAAGAGTAGGGATCGATACTTACGTATTGTTAAAGCAAGATTAAATGATTGTCTTACAACATTATCGTACAGACATAATATTACATTGCTCTATTGTGGTGTAGACAACCAGACAAGCCAATAATGTGTGATCAACTTTACGTGGTTTAATGGAGGAGCTAATACCAAACGTGGCTAACTGTTTACGACTTGTTAAGCAAAATCAGTTACAGTAACAATTGATTACCCTACCGTGTCTACCTCGCTGTATTTCCGTTAGAGATATTTTTGTCTATACGCTAATATATAGTAAGTCAATAAGCTAAGTTAGAACAATCTGCCAAAAAGTATATTATAAAATAATGAATAGAATTAATAAGTTACAGCAACTCAATGGAATAAAGAAGAATTATGTTGTAAAATAAGTTTTGTTTTATTGTTCTTTGAACCCACGTGAGCACAGTGGCCACATATTACTAAAACTTTAACTTAAAACTGAAACTGTGTAAATGTACAATATTGTACAAAAATGTTTAAAGATTACTATTTAAAAAAAATGGAGGCACCATAATATGCCTTTATCTTATAAACAGTTTATATTTCAAGGCACACAGTTAGTTGTCTATAGTTAGGCAAGTAGGCACATAAACCTTACAGGGCCAATACTAATACTTTATATAATTTATACGTCTAGATAAACTGTTACAGTCGTGATCACGTTGAAAAAATTGTGGCAAACTGTTAACCTGTATTTTCAGCAACGCATGCACACTTAAACAAAGTCACTATCAAATTGTGAGTGTAAGACGTAGCTGTCATGCACACTAAAGAAATAAACCAATTAATTGATTAAACTTATTTGCAACAAAAACATAATAACTATACAATATAAACAAGATACGGACTAATCAAAGATCGCCTCATAAACTAAAAAACCAGTAAAATTGTCAAATTATCATTGCCTAACAATATCACTAAAGTGTACCCGCGACATTACAATATCACTAAAACCAGGCTGTTAAATTGTAAGAAATGTAGTCGATTGACTATATACCGTTTAATTGTAATATCACGACTTTGACAATATATCTACGACATAAATAAAGTATACCTAGTCTTGCCATATATACTGAAACAATGTTTACAGTGTATTAGTTTGATACATAAATATAAAACAATTTATAATTTAACATGTTTATTCGAAGTGGTCTCCAATCTCCATTGGCTGCAATACAGGACCTTAAACGTACAGGCCAGTTATCACTGAAGTAGGATAGTGCCCACGTTGCACTCTGTCGACTAATTGGGAAGTTTTTTTAAAGTTCTGAGCGTAAATAAGGAATGTTGGATGTTAAAATGTTGCTCAACGTAAAAAAATTGATCATCCGTAAACAAAATTTTTCTGTGACCTCTCTTTGCGTACCGCTTGAGTAGTTGTTTCAATTTTACCACCCTATTCTTTTATACAATATCAGTTAAGAAATGACCAGTACGTCTCTTATAGACTGCAAGTCCTAAATCATCTTTAAAAATCCGCGACATGATTCTAGGTGCTATCTTCATCTCCCGAGATAAAATCTTTTGCTTTCGGACCGGAGTTCTTCGAATTCTGTACCTAACAGCTTTGACTACCTTTTTCGTACGTGGACGGCCAGATCTTTTTCTGTCACAAACAGAGGAGGTCGCATTGTACCTATTAATAGCCCGGTCCCTCAAATATTTTACTAATACCAACCGTATGGAGAGTTTTAATAATTACATTTGGCTCCAAACCTACTTTGTGTAATGCAATCACAGCGACTCGGTCCATTTTATCACCTCAATTTTAATATCGCTAAATATTGTACAATGAACAATCATATAAAACTAACAGATTCCAAATTCAAATATAATATTTTGTTTATTTTTAATTGTAGCAGTATTTATCGCCAGACTAAGTATATAATTAATATACTTCAGCTTAAATAATTAAATCATCAAATTTTGTAGCAGGTTAATGAACAATTTATATGTAGGTAGGTATATGTTACATATAGTATACAGGCTGTCGCAAAGTTATGGGACATGAAGGGAAAGTACCTTAAACATCGAAGATAGGCTATTTTACTGAAAGAAGACTTTATGTTATTTTTAAAAGTTAGTAATTCTGCATTCAAAGATTTTCTAAAAATTACTTGCCTCATCTGGGAATCGAACTGACTTAAATGTAAAAAAAAAACACCCCTACTCTATGATGCCAATCGAAAGGATGGCCAAAAACTAATAACTCTTCTTAAGTAATAGTAATAAGAAGAGTTATTAGATTTTGGCAATACTTTCGATTGGCATCATAAGAGTAGGGGTGTTTTTTTTACATTTACAATGTCACTTACTTCTCAAGTCCTTTAAATGCTTCACCATCCACTACAGATATTCTGTTCTCGTACAAAGTTAATATTTCCAATGTGTCGAGCCCAAGGAAAGCTTTGTTGTGTACCGCTGTCACCTGAACATAAAGAAACAATTACTTTACAATTTTATTCACTTTACATTGCGGCAATTTCTGTTTATAAATCAACTATGTTAGATTAAGGAGTGGTCTCCGCTGCGCTGCAACTAGGTACCGCACTACCTATGAACACTTGAGTGCGTGGCATATCTTGACACTCAATGGCATCTTTCAAATTTTGTAACATACGCCTCGTGTATATGATAGTAAAATTAATAAAATACAAAATAATTACTGATGATATGTGATTGATAAGTGTCTTTCTTATTTCTTGTAGTATTATTTTTACAAAGTTGTACTGCGCAACCCGGCATTTTAGTTTCAACTTTTTCAACAATTAGCAAAGTTTGCCCATGGGGCAGTGCGGCCGATATTAGTACAATCTTTGTGCTGCAGAAGAGGGTTATTCGCGCGATTTATAACCTAGGTCCTAAAGAACCATTAAGAGAAAAACTTAAAGAAAATAACATTTTGACTATTGCTTCTCAATATATTTTTGATAAAATTATATATATTCATAAGCACATTAAGGAATTTTCTAGAAACTGATGACATTCATAATGTTAACACGAGGAATGAACATAAATTTGTTATGCCTACTGCTCGGTTAAGTCGAGTTCGTAAGTCTTTTATTGGGCGATGTTGCTTCTACAATATGATCCCAGAAAATGTACACAACAAATGTGTTACGAAATTTAAAACAATTGTTAAATACGTTTGTGTGGGAAAGGTTACTATAGCATAAACGATTTTCTTAATGACACAACAGACTGGGAATGGAGCTCAGGCTCTTTAATTATAAATGCTTATTGAATGATATCACATTGTAAACCATATTTTTATATAAAAAAAGCCCGCTCAGTTTCTTGCGCCCGTTCTTCTCAGGTCTTTTTTGAATGGGTATTTTGAATAAAAATATTTGAATTTAACATTGTTTGAGACTGGCTTGAGTACGCCCACTTGGGCGTGGTATTCATTGTTGCACTTTGCGACTATGCTTGCGGTATCTAGTTGGAGCGCAGCGGAGACCAATCCTCAACCTTAGTGATATAATATATGTTTCTAGAATTTTCAAAAAATGTATTTAATAAGCAAGTAATTAACTAAAAGATGTTTTGCGTTTTCATTATTTTTTATGAGAAAAAGTGACGATATAAGCAAGATGGCCACCTATTTGTTAAGTGATAATTTATATACCCCTCATTATAATGCAGTACCGGTCAGGATTCTTGAATCCAATATTCTGAGCGGCATTACAATTGCGCTCCTTGATACAAAACATGTTAAACTGAACCATAATGTAGTAATTTCACTTTATAAACCACAAAAAAAAACTTGCGATCTAATGTTTGACGTTAGAAAATGCACCCAATCTATCCAGCATCCTGTACAAAGAATCCTTCCTTGATAAGTATTAGTATGCATAAAAGAGTGGCTGGTGAGTTTCTTGTATGTTCCTCTCTCGAGCTGTACTTTTTCCGAACATAACATTATAGTAGATTCAGTAATTTAAAAAATTTGCTTATTTGAAGTCTAATTGAATAAAGTTTATTTTAACACCATCAGAAAGAAGACATTTCATAGAACAAAAACTCCGCTGACTTTTAACAAAGAGCTGATGTTTGGACGTGAAAAGTTTAGATTCAAAATAATAGGGGCTTTTTCTATTTTAAGTCAAAATAAGGTGAAAAATAAATAAATAATTCAAATCAAAAATATACACACTGTGCTTGTGACACAAAAATACGTGGATTTTTTTGTAAGACCAAAAACTTGGTTATTTGAAGTTGTCACATTAACTTTGAGGTTATGTGAAATAGAAAGGTTATAGATCTATTTATTATAAGTAATCCTACAACTTTGCAATTTAGTTGTTTTTTTAAGCGTCAATAACTTGTCGTTTTACCAGGAATCGAGATAAACCCTAACACCTCCCCTCCTTTCCATTTTCCGACTTCAGATCGCCCGTTATTTATTTTTTTTGTCATTTTTGTTGTATTTTCTTCCTTGTTTAATGGGTTTCATCCAACTATTGATCTATAACATACTTCATTACTCAAATAATAATGTAATGTAATCATACAATAAAGAAACAGCTGTGTCATTCTCACAACAAAATAAATACTAAAGTAATTGTTGTCATCATCAACAATTTTCATTTAGAATATAGAGCGTTCATTAGTAAATTTTTCATGAAATAATTTTATTTCTAAGCGATAAGGTACATATATTTCAATAGCACTGATTACAACAGAACGTATTACAGCTTGAGATAATTTAAACGTCTAGATAGAGCCTCTTGCTGTTAGGCAACGCATGACAACAGACCAAGTTTATTACTATAGTGTGCATGACAGCTACGTCTTACACTCGCGATACGTGAGTCACTTTGTTTTAGTGAGTGTGCGTGCGCTGAAAATAGAGGCTTACACTTCGCCGCTCCTTTTATTGACGTGGCCACAGCTGTCTCAATTTATAAAGTCGTTTAAATTATCTAAGATTACAGCTATCAAATGACAGAGATCGCGCTATTTGAGCTACAGTGAAATGTTTTAATTCTAAAGCTCTCAGAATAACACGCAAATAGAAAGTATCAATTTGGCAACTAATTGTGGATTTTGATTGTCTATGTTGTTTAATACTTTATTCGCTTCGAATGTTATAAATACGAGTTGATTTTTATTGTTTGTTCTTCAAGCAAACCAAACAACATGAAACGACACACAACAACACTTTTCCTAAAGGACGGCAACGCTCTTATGTTTCCTCTGGTGCTGTAAAAGAATGTGGGCACCAGCGATCACTAAACACTCTTTTGTCCTCTTCCCGAATAAAAAACGGTGTGAGAGAATCTCAGTTTTTTTAAAGCTATAGGAATTCGTGCCATAATCATAATGGCTGCTGCAAAACCAAAATATCAAGACTTTTTTGCAGTATACTTATAGATTCCTTATAATTTTCTTAAATTACAAATTAAACGATCCACTATATGTGTGATTGTCATCACAGAACAGATCAGAAAAAGACATAAACTGTTCTGTGGTCGTCATACTAATCGCTCATTTACAGTTGAAAACTGTGTATGTTACCGGCCAAACCCGATTTTAGTACAAACTAGTTTTTCCCAGGCCAAATCATTTCATCCCTTAAGCGATAGGGTAAACCGGTACAGGCTAGGTTAAACTAGTTTCTCCTATCTTACCCTAGCCTAGGCGGAACTCGTTGAGCCTATCATGAAAATGTACACCTCAGGATAAACTGTTTTGGCCTAATTCAGCCTAAATTGGGGTTTGAGACGAGGCAAAACAAGTCTATCCTACTCCAGTAGGAAGTCAGACAAGGCGATGCTATATCGCCGAAGCTTTTCACCGCTGGGTTGGAAGATGTCTTTAAGCTTCTGGGCTGGAACGGGCTGGGCATCAATATAAATGGCAAATACATCACTCACCTTCAATTTGCATACGATATCGGAATCAATGCTGAGAACATGGTAGACTTAAACCATATGCTCGATGACTGCTAAAGGAGTTAGGATACAAAATGTATTTCGATACGAGTATCATGTCTTATGTTTATGTCGTCTCTATATCTGTAACGTTGGATGAGGGTCACATGGCTGATCATCGTGGAGATATTTGGGGGAGACCTTTGTCTAGCAGTGTACGTCTTCCGGCTGATGTGATGATGATGATGATGATGAGTTTTTCATTAGTTATAATAATTACCTTGTTATGATTCATGTTGAGAATGAGCAGGTGATTCAGATGAGTGAAGGAGGAAGTTGGTATTGTCGCCAGCTTGTTCTGAGACACATCCAACTGAGTCAGTTTGTTACCTGAAATATCTTTAATCTTAAAAACACAATATAATAATTATTACGTTAGTATATTATTATTAATGAAAATCCAACTGCTCTTTAAATGCTCTCTCTATCTCTCTCTCTTCTCTTCTTTATAACGGTATAAAAAAGACTTCCAAGAAGTTTAAATTTTTAAAATGGAGTATGGGACTGTACCACCATAGAGAAAGCCGTTCTCATTTACTGTAGAAGGTAATAAATCAAAGAAAGTATTATAGATGATTTATTTAGAGTCCTTTACTACTTCCAAGTTGCTTCCTAGGCTATCTATTTTAACTTAATTAAAAATATAAAATACTTTTAACTGAGGTAACTACTAACTTTTTACTGTTACTATTATATATTTTTTTTTTTAAATATAAGAAGGTACAAACGGGCAGTACCCTCACTTAATGGAACTGGTGAAGCAACCACACCACTGCTCATGGAGATCCTCAACCTACATTTATTATTTACAGTCACCTGTTTTTTTTTTTAATTTTAATACAACATTGAAGTTTTATATTTACGATAAAACATGGTTGCCAGTAAAAAAATGGCCATGAATATTAGTTTTATCAAAAAACACACATACCTGCAGAATCCAGCAGATCTCACTTAGACTATCAAATTAATATCGACAAATTTGAAACCTTTGACACGTCGCTATTTAACATCAACAACGCTATCTAAAATTAACCGGCGAACATTGGACGGTTAAAGCACAGTAGACATATGTACGTTACAGTTAACAGTTAAAGTTATGACGTCATCTAAAAATTATCAAATGGTGCAACAATTTTTTTGCTTAGCCGGTACATTAACATGTTTGTTATTGCTAAAGTTAGTTGAGGCAACCCAACTTAAATGTCTATCAAACTTATTTTTAAATTCTAAAACAGCGTTGCTTAGCAAGTCTTCTTTGGTGTCAATTTGTAATGAGAAAATTTAATTTTAATTGTGTGTCTTCTCCAGTATTTTTATTAATGTAGTCAAAAATGATATAATACGAAAGCAGACCTGTCATATAGCCATTAGAAGCCGCTTTTAATGGTGGGATGTTAATATAATTAAGGCAATTTTGTCTAAGAAACAGGTAAATTTATGCATTTATTTTACAATTTTTTTCTTTTCAGTGTTCTTTTTTTAATATTTCTTACCAATAGAGCTTAGAGAAGAATCCTCGATGACCGCCAGGGTGCTGTTGTGGACTGTCAAATGTCGGATATCAAGACCAAGGAAGATGTATGAAGGAAGCTTGGCCAGATTGTTGTGACGGAGTTTCAGATAGAATATTATCATTGGCTTCGAGCGAAGAGTATTCATCGCCTGTTGAAAAGTAATGAAATTTAATATTATCCTTAGTGCCTCGCTTAAGAAAATAATAATATTTATAAAATAATATTTATAGTGTCAATTCAAAAGAGCGTAGTTTGCGCCTAATTGAATAAAGTTTATTTGAATTTGACTTTGAATACAGTTTACATTCTAGATGTTAAATTTATACCAGTCTCTTCTATACGGCTAATTTAAATCAGCAAGCAAAAGAGCTTACTTAAAAAAATCCTCAATAGTATATTTTTATAGAAAACTTTGATTTACAACAGTTTATTATTAAGAACTTTATTATAAGTTTTACAAATTCATACATTTTAATATAATTTTCAATAAAACTACTGAGTAGAAATTAATTTCACAGCTGTAACATGGTTTAACACAGTTCTGAATGTTGGTTGGTTGGGTCATTTAGGTGTGTGAATTTATTATTATTACTATTATTATCATATACTACACGAGGTAAATTTTTGTAATAAATCCCAAGAGTGAGGGATATCACTTTAAAAAATAAAAAATATATATTACTACGTAAAATCCAGTATATGTATGTATGTTACGGGCAATTTGATAAGTCCGGGCACTATTAATAATGGCCGGTCTGTATTCATAATTCCCGACTCATTTGGACAATGTGATTAAAACAGCATGATAATTCACTTTTCCCGGCCATTATGAATAATGCCTACCCTATCTTGGGCAAAGTAATAAAATAGGTGAACTGTAGTGTTTTTGTTTAATAAATGAAATTAAACTGACAAAATTACCATGAAAAGTTAACAAAAAATAAACTATTGAACATAGTAGTTAAAAAATAAACATTTAAAAATGTGATAACATCATTAGATACCACTTTTATTTTGACAAAAATATTACTTAAGAACAATAGTATAAAAATTAGTAAACTGAGAAAAAACAACAAAAATATCTAAAAATTAAGGACTATGTAAGAAAGTTATTAAGTTTAGAATTATTTATTCTTGCAAGATGAGCTTTTGTGACATTTGGAATTGCAAAGAATGGAAGCCTTGTCCATCAAAATGAGAGTCTCTTCGAGTACCTACATTCTCGAGGAGTAATATCAACTTTTTCAACATCGTCGATCGAAATGAACTTTTCTTTACACACAGTAAACTGATTTCTGGAGTAGAGTTGGCTTAAAATACCGTGTTTAGTTCCAAGTTTGTAAAGTTTTTCTTTTTCGAGATATTATAATAGCAAGTATATTACGACTATCTATCTTGGCACGATCTACATCTGATATCCTTACTTGAACGCTTTGGCCTATTTCTGCAATAGGAAATTTTGCATGTGAACGTGCCAACATTTTATCACATTGCACGGTCCCAGTGATAAATTCAAGCTATCTCAAACACTGACTTATTACATGGACAGCTGGCTGTCGGGCATTATTAATAATGACCGGTCAAAGTTATAAATTAATCACTTTGCCCATCGCTCTTGGGCATTATTAATAAGGGCCGGTCCTTATTGATAATGCCCAGTTAATCACGTTGCCCGTAACATATACAATAACAGAAAAATATAAAAAGGAAAGGGTGTGCCTACGAAGGGTAATAATATTTTGAGAATTATTTTGTCCGTCTGTATATATTCCTAATTACCTCCGATACAACTGTACGAATTTTCATGTAGTTTAAATTATATATACTAAAGTCTAAGTTTTACTAAATTCGGATATTGGTTCAACATTAGGGTTATGTACCTTTTATACTTGATATAATTTTTTCTACGCTAAGCTAGTAAAAGCAATATCTATCGTTTCGGAAAATATTGGTGCCTTGAGAATTCAGAAAGAGACGTTGATTTGCAAGATATTTTCTCAATTTTTTTGTCAATAATAATTGTCTATCTTAAATAAAAACTTTTAATCGTACGAAAGGGCTGCGACTTGGCCTTAGATTAGCCATGGCTTGAGATTTGAGAGATGAATCATTCTTCACGTAAAACATTTACTCATTTTCATAAACAAAAGTATATTTCTCTATATAATCTAAGGTCTAAGCCATCAACTAAAGAAAGTATTGTAAAAACATGAAATCCGAACCACACAGACAGGCAAGAATTGTAATTACTTTTCTGGCACATGAACCGTCTTGTAACCAACCTTACCTTTTGTATATGCTGTTGTTCTGTAAATTCGCACAGTATATCGAGCCCATTCTTCTTGACGGTACAACTGCACGGGGTGATCGTGTTAGGGGCGGGACATTGCTGCACTGCCTGCTGATGAGCTGGTCTCACGAGTAGCACCGTGCAGCAGAGCACCAACCAGCGCGGCAACATTGTAGATCTGAACAAATTATTTATTTATTTGATTAAAACGGTATTACAAGACTTATTACATTTATCAATTAAATATACTATTGCTATTTACACTCCAATTATCACAAAGCAATTTTTAAATTATTAATTTTTATTTTTATTTAATTTTTAAATAACATACATTGTATTGGGTATATATCTTTTAATAAAGACTATTATTATTATTATTAAAGCAGCAAATGCACCGATGCCACAATCGATCAGTATATTTACTGTCCAGATGGGCTTTATAAATTTACGAGTCGATAAAACTATTTCTAGACTCGCAGCATCCCCCAAAAAAAAATCATATTATATATTATACTAGCTGACCCAGCAAACGTTGTATTGCCGATATTAAAATTGCGATACAAAAGTAACTGTTGATTGTAGATGGGTGAAAATTTGAAGTTGTATGTATTTTTTAATGATGATAATCCAACAAATTTAAAAAAAAATGTCAAAAAAATTAAAAAAAGAATTTCGTGTGGACCACCCTTAACATTTAGGGGGATGAAAAATAGATGTTGGCCGATTCTCAGACCTACTCAATATGCTCACAAAATTTCATGAGAATCGGTCAAGCCGTTTCGGAGGAGTACGGGAACGAACATTGGGACACGAGAATTTTATATATAAGATTTTCCCTGTCCATCCACGTATTTAAGGCTGTTCCAAATATATGGAAAGAAGCAAAAGTTGTACCTATTCACAAAAGTGATTCTAAAACCCAAATAGAGCATTACCGGCCAATTTCTATTACCAAAAGCTTCCAGATCTTCTTTAATCAATAATTTTATTAATAAAAATATTTTTTATCAGGTGTTTATAGGTGTCAAACTATTAACATCCATTTAACTACTTTTTTTTATCAAATTATATAAAACGTATAATTTTTATAATATTTATATCAAACGTGAAATACACGGGTAACAAATTTTAACACTACTCTCTTACTGCTTGTAAGAACAATCTGACAAATCGAGTAACTACTAATGTAATTTGTGTTACTCTCTACTTTGACGTAAAAACCAACAAATCGACATAAGACCACTTATGCTTTTGTTCTTCTCAAGGCGCGATATGAGTAACATAACTATAAAAACGGTATTTATCTACGAAATACGTATAATATTTGAATAGCAAGCACTCAACTCGTAGCATAACATTTAACTAGTTTCGTAGTGAGTTTCCCCGGGGAATAGAATAGTCATTTATTCTACATTCACGTTGAGAGTGTATGCGAACTCAACTCGAGCCGCAAACCTTAAATTTACATAATGGTAGTCTTAGGTGCTTAGACCCTTTTGATACGGGATATTAAGATCGCGTGTTTTATGGTTTCACGTTAAAATATACAACGTTTCAAAGCGCTGTATAACACGTATGGGTATATTTTAATGAAATAACGTGAACTTAATTAGCCGCATTTATACTCTATTTATGTATGCACTTATAGATTGGATAGTAATTAGGAATAATTATTGAATATTAAATGCCGATCTGTGCATGCATTCTGTGCAAACAAACTTCCCACTGGTAAAATTTTCTCAACTCGGATGTATGAGGCCCACGGTTTCGCCTTGTGTTGGCCAATTCTACTCTTAAAGCAAGCTTACATAACCTCTTGGTAAGCATAGTAATATATAATGTATTCCAATTTATACAAAAACATAAAACATTAGTGTTGGTATCTTCTTAAGCACGAAACGCCTGTAGTAGGAGGCCCGCTCTTACATCGCAAAAATGGAGATAAATTATATGATACAAGTATATTTGATATTAAATATTAGATACTAAGAGTAATGAGGCTTTACTAAAAGTAATATATATATTCATATTATAAAAGTTTATTGGTGTGGGTGGCATATTCAACTCTTTGTGTGTGCGCGCGTGTGTAATTGTGTGTGCTAATATATTTATTTACTTTTTTATTTATTTATGGACAACCAATTACAGTTACACTTAACGTTATCCTAATATTATAATTAAATGTCTAAACAAAACACAACATTCAAGTGAATTAACAAAAACTATCAAGTTCATTTAGTTCAAAACTATATGAACTAGCTTAAGAATTATAACAAAATTAAATACTATTTAACATTATTCAGAAATTTAATTAATATAGTGATGTATACTACAACATTATATATATACATATAAATATCTTTAATATGTATTGTTTATTGTACTTTAGTATGTATATAAGTACGTTGGTCACACTAAAAGTTTTGCGTAATTTAAAAAACAACATGTTATAACCAAAATATTATGTTTATTGCTTTTCAAAATACTCTCCTTTACATTTTAAACATTTTTTCATGCGATAGAACCATTTTTTAAAACATACACTACGTGCTCATTGAACGCTATCACTGCCTCTTTGGAATTGGTAAAAGTGAAACCTTTCATTAAATCTTTGATTTTTGGGGAAAATACAGAAATCACAGGTTGCTAGGTAGGGGCTATGTGCAGATGGGTGACGAGTTGTACTTTTTCGGAAGCTAAAAATGACTAAGTTTTGTTAGCCGTGTGTGAAGAAGCGTTGTCATGGTGTAGGAGAATGCAGCTTTTTGGTCGTCTTCCGCGAAATT
This sequence comes from Leptidea sinapis, assembly GCF_905404315.1. NCBI lineage: Eukaryota > Metazoa > Arthropoda > Insecta > Lepidoptera > Pieridae > Leptidea > Leptidea sinapis. The sequence goes on along the minus strand of NC_066281.1, from coordinate 792,414 downwards.
TTTTTAACACCCTGGGTTAACAAATGGCACATACACTCGGCAAATACCACTCGGCATTAACAGTCTTTTGATCTTTAAGTGGCTTTAAGTAGCTGAGCAAAAAATGCGATTATTTTTTTTAAAACGTTTCTCGCCTACCTCACTTTTGTTGGCCTGTTCTCATTTTTAAACACTCATTCAGAAGATTGCTGTTTTTACCGGTTTTAAAAAAAATCCACGATTCGTCTCCTGTGACAATGTCATAAATAGCATTAGAATGTCCGTGGTCGTACTTCATTAGCATCTGTGAGCACCATTCCACGCGAGCCCGCTTCTGCTCCGCTGTCAGTTCATGAGGTATCCAACGACAACAAGTTTACGAACTTTCAATTATTCGTGTAAAATTTTCTGAATTTGGTTCATAGCAATCCCCAATAGTCCTCGAATTGTCCCATAGGTAACCCGCAGATTTTCTTCAATTAACCGCTTAACAATAGCCACAATATTTTCGTTGACCGCAGTTAACGGCCGAACTTCACGAAATTCGTCACGTAAAGAAATCAGACCTCACTCAAATTCAGCATAAAATCACCTCACAGTGCTCCAGCAAGGTGCTTCTCTCCCAAAAGCATTTTGAAGAGGAGCGGCACAGTCTTGCGTTCTCTACGTTTAAAATCATAAAAAATCATCGCTCTATAATCTTTTCGACTTAATTCCGTTTTCATCGCGTACGTAGAACTTTGATGCGTGATAAAAACAATTGACAAATGATTTCCTTTCAATTGTTTTTTTTATTACTAAGGTTGCAACGTTTCACAAAATATCACATTCGAAATTTCAAATTCGTTCCGATTAGCTAGTAGTGCAAAACTTTTAGCGTCACCCATGTATAGGTAGGTTTTCTATATCCTCGTAATTATAATATTTAATCCATTAAGTTATTATTTTCTTGCTTTCAGTATTGCTTTGGAGCTGGCTTATTAATCATTTGAATACCTAGCCTTTGATGAATGATATTAGATAACAAGTATTACGAGGGCTTATCTCATAAGCCTACTTTAGGCCTAACATGAGCAATCTACTTGTGTGAATGTTATGTCGAAATCGGTTCAGTCATTCAGCGAGATATTCATTATAAAAATTATTTAAAGGTACGTTTAAGTGCTGGTAGCTCTACAAACAGGAAAACGTACAACTAAATCACGGAATTAATACGAAACTCAACATCATCGCTAATGCCATAAAGAATGTCAAATGTAGAATTTTAATCACAGTTTCTATAACCGTATTAAGGGCATACTTCCAAAACAGATTGAAACTTCATGTTTGTGGCTTAGTCGCGCAGTAATCCTCTCTCACTCACTTCTAATAGTTAAATGAAGACATTAAGGGGCTGTTTCACAATGTACAAATGAAGTAGCAGATTTTCATATATACATACAGCTACATAAAAGTTCCAGATAAAACAAAGGCCGGCAACGCTCCTGTGATTCCTCTGGTGTTGCAAGAGATTGTGGGCGGCGGTGATCACTTATCAACAGGTGACCCGTACGCTCGTTTATCCTCCTATACCTTTAAAAAAAAAAAAAAAAAACAGATTGCGTTTCACAACGCAATATTTTAATTACTAGATAACTTATCTGGCAGATCAGTCCGACTACCGCGCAGTTCCATTTAACGAAATCTAAATATAAAAATAAAAAAATTCTTATACGATTTAACGTAACACAACCTTAATCGCTTTATCAAGAAAGTTTTATTTCATATTTTACAGTTTTCTATTTGTATATATATCTAAATAGTACTTCTACCATTATTTTTACAATAAAATAAAAGAATTCTGGAAATTTATTAAAAATAAATGCACTGATTCTGGTATTCCTCACAACATGTACTACGGAAGTAGTTTACTTACGAATGGACATGATATCTGCAATGCATTTAATGAATACTTTCAAAGTGTATTCCAACCTAGTGACCTAAATGATGAGACCCTGAACGAGGAATCAAATATTTCCGAAAATCTTCACACAATTGAGATCGATGAAAGAATACTTAGGAGGTTGTTTAGTAAATTGGATATCCGGAAGGGCGCCGGTACTGACGGTATACCAGCTATTTTTATAAAGAAATGTGAATCGGGCCTATTACCTCCGCTCCTAACACTCTTTAAGCGCTCCATTAATGAAGGGACCTTCCCTAGATGTTGGAAGGAAGCCCGAATAGTACCAATACATAAAAAGGAATCAAAAACAAATATTAGTAACTATAGAGGTATCTCCATTTTGAATATATTTGGTAAAATGTTAGAAAAAATTGTATATGATCATATTTATAGAAATTGCCTACAATGCATCCCTATCAACCAACACGGTTTTATTAAATCTCGTAGTGTCCTTACTAACTTGCTTGAGTTCACTCATACCGTTAAGTGTGACATGAATGATAGATCACAAATAGATGTAATATACACAGATTTTGAAAAGGCTTTTGATAGAGTCAACCACAGTATACTATTAAAGAAGCTTTACGCAGTTGGAATCAGAGGGAACCTTCTTAGATGGACAGAATCGTATATAAGAAATCGCTGTCAGGCCGTCGTCCTCGGTGGTTTTAGATCAGACTTTGTTGAGGTGACTTCTGGTGTACCTCAGGGATAGCACCTGGGTCCTTTGTTATACAATATATATTTATATGACATCAGTAATTGTTTTGCTAGTTCAAACTTCTTGCTGTATGCTGACGACAAAAAGATTTCACAAATAGACGATTGCTTTATGTTACAAGATGACTTAAATAGACTGTCACAATATTATAAAATAAATAAACAGTTAATATTGCTAAATATCAAATTATTACATTTTCACGAAAGCATAATAACATAAAATTTGATTATACTTTAAATAACGAAATTATTCCAAAAATTACTCAAATAAGGGATTTAGGTGTGATCTATGATAGCAAACTAACCCATAATAACCACATCGAAATAATAACACAGAAGGCTTATAAAAATCTAGGGTTTATTCTTCGCACTTGCGAACCTTTCAATGACATCTTGTGCCTAAAAGTGCTATATTATGCTTATGTGCGAAGTATCCTTGAATTCGCAAGTCCTATCTGGAGGCCTACATATCAATGTTATATTGACCGCCTTGAAAAAATACAAAAGATATTTATAAAAAAATTGAATTTTAAATCTCAATTCATTCCTATAGACTACAAAGAAGCCTGTAATTATCATAAAATCGATACCTTGGAAGATAGAAGAGATGTAATTGATATGTTACTCCTTTATGATATATTACATAATAAATTTGACTGTCCAGATATCTTAAATAAAATATCATTCCAGGTACCAACATTACGTACTAGGCATACTAATTTATTTAACATTCCCTTTGCTTCTACTAAGTATCTTAAATATTCACCTCTATTTCGAATTCCTGACATACATAATAAGAAATTTTCTTCCGTCGACATTTTCAACTTATCACGTCTGAGGTTGAAAAAACTGATATTAAACTGTTTAAATTGCAGGAGTTAATCATCAGTATATTCAGGATAAATTATTAGTCTCACATCGTAATTTAAACGTTATATTCGAACACTCACATTCACTCACACCACTCACATTCACTCACACTACTCACATTCACTCACACTACTCACATTCACTCACACTACTCACATTCACTCACACTACTCACACCACACAACCTACTCACCGTTTCAGTTACTCAATATGGATACGATTTCTTCTTTTCTTTCTATTTAATTTTTTCTTGTAAGTTTTTCTAGTATTTTTCGTTTTTGTCTTAAACTACTTTGTCACATACTTATTGTACTGTTAATAGCATTCCTTTTAATTGGCGTATCTATTCTGTATAATTTTTAATATACTTTTTTTAGTTAGCTGTAAGGAATCATAAATAAATAAAATAAATAAAAAATAAAAATCAATCATCACAATAAATAAATTATTGTATACCACTTTCGTGTAAAGAAATTTGACAATGACAACTAATCAATTGTCGATAGGTAAGTTTCAATATAAACAAACCATTATAGTAGAGATTTTGTGATTTATTCGAGTGCGACAGAATAACATAAGAGGGACAAACTTACATCTTATGATGTACTCCCAACATACCTGAGCCCTGTATATAGGGTCTAACATCAACTCTAGTTTGAACAACTCGAGCGCGTCAGATTGTGGTTAAGTAAGTTAATAATTTGCAGTAAGTTGAAATGCACACTATTTCAATAAATAAATAATAAAGTAAAGATTTGAGCGTAGCATAAGGAAATCAGAAAGTCACAAAGTTTCAAACAAAAAAATTTAAACCGTCAGTTTAAGGGAATTCGTCCACATAATTGTCAGATTATGGTTTCATGGTCATGATTTCTTTGCATTTTTAAAAATCGTTCATAACTTTTGGCCACGTCCAAATCGTCAGTCTTTTGAGTAGGAGCTACAACATGGTTAACTTACTATCTCGTCTCAATGATGCGGTTCATAAGATTTTTTTGAGTATTTCTTAGTGACTGTTTATTTAACATTATTGTACAACCTCCCCCCACCCGTGACAGGGTACACATCATTACTACTATTTTTTCTGCTTGACATGTAATCTTCACAATCCAATAGGTGTCCACGAGCCTCGAGTATATCTCTATTTAGTTCTCGGGCTTCCCTACCATTAGGTATATAAATTGACATTATTTTGTATAATGCTTTTCACTCTGTCAGGCGATCCGTCAGATAACTATGATATTATCTGCTACTACATCCATCATATAATTTAAATGGCCGTTAAAATAATTAATAGTCCTGTTTTGTATGTAGACGCTAAAGAGCGACCAAACAGTCAACATTATTCATTAAAACACTCGTACAATATGGCTCGTGATTATGGAGTTTTTTCGTAAATTCCATAATAAATTACTGATAGATATCTTATGCATTATAGTTAGTTTTCAATCGAAGCAAAAAGTACAATTTTCAGGAAAGAACTTCAGTATAATCCTCCAAATATCTGCTTCTTAAACAAATTTAACCTGAACTTTATTCCTTCATAATGTACTCACAAATAGTAAATGAAAAGAAAATATTACGATAGAAACCTTGTCATGTAATGGACATTCCATAAGATTAATATTTATTTCACAATTTTTTAATAATTACCCTAAAACAAGTAGTTCCTGGAAAAAAAATGGAATATCTGCACACTATTTTTCAATGTCGTCAACAAACGATATTCGTTAGATGAAACAACATGCTCTGCGACCATTTTCACATTGTCGATAGACTGACCGGGAAGGGTCCTCAAATATTCAAAGCAGCCACCTATTTAAAGCAGCAATAGTACGACTTACGTGTGTGTGTCTCGGAGTACGAGGACGTGTTTGTGCTTGGAACGGTTCGGTCATGGGGCACTAGGTCATGGTACTAGGGAGTCAGCAGGCGTAGACGATGATTTCACCTACCACCACAATACCACCCTAAAACAAATTTAATTAAACATTAACATATTGTTGTCACACAAATCCAACTTAATTTTACTAACATTCAAATGAGATAAAGCTTGGATTTGCCTATGCAATAATTTTCTGTAGATTTACATAGATAGATATATGGAAAAAATTAAATTTATTTACTAAAGGGAGTATCTGTAACATAACATATTACAACAACAGTTGGTAAACGTCATCAAGCTACATCAGTTTGTAAAGGCGCTTTGACATGGAGAGAAGAACTGATAAGAAACTCCCAGTCCATCTTTCAAATCATATAACAACTTAGCCTACTTAGTAATTTTTTACAATTCAAGATGGCCTGCGCAGATAGCCCTATTTATTAAGGAGAACATTGTTTAGTTATTGTAATACGGACGCACTATATAGTCATTAAAACCTTTCCAACACAAAGCTCACAAACAATATGTTATGAGGGTATTAAATGAAATTTAATTACCATTTTGTATTGATAAGTTGGGATCATATAAAAAGGAGTTTTCTAGCGTCCCTAAATTCTATGTATTTGTGGTTATTGTTTTATTGCGGTATCTTATACGCTGGTGTATTTTATACCAATAACGTTTATGTTTGCGATACCATCCGCGTAAATGCTAGAAGTATCAAAAATACTTTGCATTACGCGTGATAGTAATATATAGTCTACTAGCTGACCCGACAGGCGTTGCTCTGCGCATAATAAATAAAATACTGTTTTTTTATTAGTTTTTTAATAATATTTCATAACACCAAGAATTAATAGGAAAATTTGCTCCCTGTTGTTAAATATATTGAAATTGTTTCACAGCAGAACTGTCAAACCGTGCATCTATAAATTTTCTCACAGAAAAGATCTCCGTACAAAACAAATATTGGAAATAAAAATAATTATAGGCCTAAATCGAAATAAAAACTATCCTATCTCTCAAGTTGGACTAAACTGCACTCCATGAAGTAATCCCCATTAAAATCCGTTCATTAGTTTAAGAGTCCATCGCGGACAAACAACGTGTCACGTAATTTTTATATATTAAGATATAATTTTCTGGCTTCTTGTTAATAATATTCATGTAACATTAGAATTTAATCTATTCGGTAGTTTTTCCTATTATATATACATACAGATAAACACACAAAAATTATGTAAGGTACTTTTTTTGATTCGATATTCTTTGTATATCAGACAGAAATCTTTTAAAAATATTCATTGTACAGTTTTTTGTGACGATTTTTTATGTGATGTATAACAAGTATAATAGATAATTAACACTGTTATTCAGTGTTAGCTCAGAATCTATCAATAAATAAAATCAGCCCTAAGTTAAACAGTTTTTTATTATGTTATTATTCAGTACATTACAAATTATAATTACCTAAAAGATATTTCACAATATCGAAATTAGAAATTAATGCTGTTTAGTATTATTAATAATGTAATATTATTATTATTAATAACAAGCTTATTAATATGTATAACGTAATCAGAATTCATCAATACATGTTATGTTTAGTACCAATATTTCTATTATCACATTCTATCGACGAAAACATGTGGTCTATTCACAACAAAATTATTTTATTTTTTTAATGGAAGGGTAAATTTAATTATTTTTCCTTTTAACTACAGAGGGATCACTACAACTTTAACGTCATATAGGTAAATATAATATACTCGTACATATAATGCGTCTCACAAACGTAAATATGAACACATAAAAATGTACAAACCATCTGGCACGATTCTGTACATTGTGGCACCGAGAGCTTTTATGAATTTACATGAAAAAGCTCTAACCGTGTTTACAAATTGTTACCAGCGAAGAATTAAAATAAACAAATCTGTAAAATATATGACTGTTGTATTTTTAACATCGGATGCAAGCTGAAAATAAGAACTAAATTTATTGTTTGCGTTTTCCATTATTTAACTTTCTACTACAATCAAATATGTACTTAAAAGAGATAGTAAGGTAGTATTTCATGCGTTTGCTGCTACGTAAATAATACTGCCCTAAATCAGTCAAAGAAAATGCAAAAACGCGAAGAATAAAAACTCTGAAAAATGGAAAAAGAATATCTTTCTTTTACTAAACTCTTTTAGTTTTTTGCCCTTAATAATGTGAGGAGTCTGCGAATATATCGGTAATGTTCTGAAATTCTGAATGGGCTAGTTAGGGGTAACTGACAAACACTACACGCAACATGGATCCAATTAAGGGGCCTAATGGTGAAAACAGGAGCCCCATACTGTACCATGCTCCTAAAAACCCTTTCGGTGAACGTTTAACCAGAATTGTTAATTTAATTTCCGGGACACATAATAATATATAAATATTATATAATATTAAACTAATGGCTTTTTTACCGTATGGAAGACCAAACTTTACTCACTATTTTATTAATTGCAATTTCTTAGGTGGTATGACTTCACAACTAAACTTATTCGATGGCCAAACCTGAGTAGGTACAACAATAATAACAAAATTTATTATTTTATATATAAAATTCTCGTGTCCTGGTGTTTGTTACCAAACTTCGCCGAGTTCGCCATCTAATAATTTGTTTTAAAATTTGTGTGTATATCGGGTAGGTCTGAGAATCGGCCAAATTCTTCATACCCCTAAATGGTAAGGGTCCACCCACCCCTATATATTATTTGTCAATTTTTTTATCTTTATTTTATTATAACTCAGCATTAAAAATACATATAACTTCAAACTTTGACCCATCTACGATCAACACATATTTTTGTATCGTGATTTTAATATTATTCTTTTCCATCCACAGATACGCAATAGAGTTGCAAGATGGCAATCGAATATAATGATTATTGTAGTACGATAAATTTTATATACAATATATTTGGTAGGTCTGAGAATCGGTCGTCATCTATTTTTTAAACCCCAAACATTATGATTTTTTTTTCTATTTTTCTTACTTTATATGGCAATACAGCGTTTTCTGGGTCAGCTAGTATAATATAATATATATATTATTATTATTATTATAAACACGTAGATTATTTTACTTAACGTGGAAAACTTGTAGAAAACTAAGCAAAAATTAAATATTATGTTTACCATTGCAGGAGCACGATTTTAGTCTGGTTGGTTAAAAAAATAAATAAAATAAATTCTGAAAAATTTATTTAATTACGCAATTACTTTATGTACAAAACACAGTAAGAATTACACGCGTGTCAATCCTATAAAAAGTATTTTATTAAAATGTGCAATACTCGCGTTAATCGAAGAAAAATAAATTGTTAAATTAATTGAGTACGATATAACATCTCCAGAATATTTTAATGGAATTAGAAATAAAAGTGTAAGTTCTCAGTCAAATCAAACATTCAAAGGAGGGTTTCGACCATTTCGCCGATTGGCAGATCTCGATTGATTTCTGATATGCAGAGTAGAATTCATTCCATGCAGACATGTCGAATCAATGTTAATGGACGTATAACGGAACATCAGCTCGAATAGTGCAAATTTTCAGGCAAGACCTGTTACATAGATGGCTGAAATTTCACATGCCTTGATAGAAGTTGACGAGCGTATGGAACTATGGAGCCTGTTCAAAGCCGATAAGCTTACCGTTACCGGAAATTCTTATGAACTTAAGCGAAAATCTATTGTTATTTAAGATGATATAAATAATTATCTATAGTGTTTATTCCATTTGGGATAACAAAATCACTTCGACATGTATTTCCCCTCTACACGAGGTTTCTTTATAAGTGTGTATTCGATTTTGCGTAGGAACAAAATTAAATGGAGTGAGTCGCTCACTCTGTCGAAGAATCAAGCAGCAGGGAAAAAGGAGGAATGTATTTACATAAAATAAATATATTAGTTATGTTTCTATTCAATGTTGGTAAAAAAATTGGTTGTATTCGTCCTGAAAGATAAATCTAAGGTATACTTTCGTAAAACGCTACGAAGGATTTGCGTTCTCTATAATGTACTATATGATAGTTTGTCATTAAAATTATATTTTCACTTTGTTGTTCACTAACGGCCGTTCCCAATAATCAGTCTATCTCTTACTTGAGATAAAAATCGTAACTATCGTTGACTTTTCTGTCCCAATAAACTTATCTACGGTAACTCACCTTATCCGTATCCGTCTGTGAATGGGACGACCTAAAGCTTACCAGCAATAGAAGCGTATAGCATTACAATCGGCCGCGAAGCCGATTGGTAGTAGTAGGGGTGAACTTGTATCATTAATTTCAAAAAAATACAATTAAGTCAGTCTGGCCGCGCGGCCCAAAGCGCCAGATTTAAGCTCTGGTTGCAGAGAGGGAGGATAGTAGGTTCGAACCCCACCCCTGACCGAAGTTATTTATCACATTATTTTTAAATTTTATATTAAAGAAAAGTTAAATATTTAAAGTTATTATGCTGATGTTAATATGTTATTTTGTGAAACAAACTTTCATTGTGGTTTCATAAAACCACACAATTGCTTTTTTATTTACGACCTTACAAATAAATTTGGTGTAAACTTATACTCATAAACCAAGAATGTACAAAATATTTACAAATAGACATTTTGCTAATGATTGGCTTATTCGGACGTATTTTTTTCGTTTCCAAAGTTTAATTGAAACGTGGCTGGTGGCTTGACATTCGGAAAACTTCAAAATTATCATTGTTTTGATATTGCTGTCAGCTATATTGTCAACATTTAGCACATTCTTGGTTTATTCTCAGGTGAACTTTATTCCAAGTTTATTTGTAAGCCCCTTTGAGATAAATTTATTATTAGCTTCACTTACGTCATTCCTTCGAGTTTTTTTAATAATGTAATATCTTTATAACTCTTTTAGTATATTTGTTACACCGCTATATTGATTATATTTATATTGTAACATACTGAAGCTGTGAGTAACATACGTTGATTCAATTTGGTCGCACTTGCCTCTTCTTCTCTTTTAAACTCAAACAAATTTGACGTTCTTAATTTAATTCAAAAAAGTGTAATATGATAATATTATAATGTTCGGACAACTTAAGTCTGAGTGTGTCAATATCGAACTTATAAAAACAAAGTTAAATTTGTAATAACCGTTAAGTCATACCGTATTATTTTAGGTCGGCGATCCGAAGATGAAACACAAACAGTAACACAACCACTTAATGAAAAACCACACTTTTCTCACTTTCACGTACGTAAATTCGAGACAGAGCACTATTTTAATGCAAGTTTTGTTGTAGTCAATAGTCGATATGTACGGATGGTATCGGCAGATATTAGCGACTGCGGCCCCTACAGTTATTTCTCTATTATCAAATGATAGTCCATCTCCGTTCCGAGTATATTGTTTGACGATTACGTGAAGTACTCGTAGAAATCTTGGCTACGGTCATTGTGAGTCGGTGAACTCATTCACTGTATCCGCTTATGTTTTTGAAGTGAAAACTTACTCAGCGGTATTAAGGTGTAGGACCTTTACGTTACCTGGAAGAGATCGCTGTTGCCAATTTGGCTAAGACATATTTCATAACAGCGAGTGTTTATAAACGGACGACGCCGTATGTAATACGCCAAATTATGCGATTTTCCTGCGACACGTATGTTATATTTGACGCAATAATCAAATCTTATTTAATTTCATAACATAATAATTAATGAACAATCCATCGCGGCAGGGCCACTATTACATATCACATGACTGCAGATAAACTGGCGTCCACAAATAGTAACATAATAATATCGTAACATACATTTCATACGCCCCCTATTACATCATTCGGAATATCATTGCGGAAGCCCAGTACTCTGCGAACGACACGATCACTGTAGAGACATCGCTTCATTGTACATTTTCTACCTACATACTACTACTACCTACATATTTTGAACGAAGTCCGGCAACGCTCCTATGATTCCTCTGGTGTTGTACCTGTACGCTCGATTTGTTAATTCCAATAAAATTGGTAGGGTGCTAACATAAATTGCCGACCATATAGCCGAATGGTTAGTGACTGACTACTAAGCTAGAGGTCCCGCGTTTGAATCTCATTAATTATAATATGATGAATATGGAAGTTTGTTTCAGAGTTATGGATGTTTATAAGTATTTATGTATGTTTAAAAAAAGTTAAAAACCTTATTTCTTATCTATGTAGAAGAAAGAGTATTTTGCTACTAATTCGACAAAGAAAAATATATTTTCATAGCTTACGAAGACAAAACTTGAGAGATATTTCATTTTCTAGTGAAAATTTTAGTTGTTCTATAATCCCTGAGAAAACTCAGCAATGTCATATTTGGTTTTCATTAAAACTTTAATTAATAATTTCATTACTTGGGACTCTGTTTACAGTTTTATTCAACACTAATCCTTATTCACATTAAGTTGATAGTATTCTAAGGCATGTGATTGATATTATAATTTTATTTCACACAACATTATTTTTTTAAATACTTTAGAAAGTATCAAACCTTAAAACAACTCACATTTGACGTAGCATCTTATACCTACAATACACTCGCGTATAGTCAAACAAAGCGTGCGAAAGCTCTCTAATGAAGCAAAATTTCTGTCTCAGGTCAGCAAAACTACTGCTACTGTAACAGATTTTGATTGCCAAGTCCTAAACGGTCAGTCCCGTTAGTATTTTGTATATTAAACCGCTAGCAAACACACTCATTGAATAATTAAAATTAGTCACGGATTAACGAGCTGTCAAGTTGTTTATACACCAGTATATTCTAAGTCTATTGTGAGATCATGGACAAGTTTATACGTAGAACTTTCAGTCGTTATTTGCTACGAAAATTTGTTCGTATTTGGTATTATGTAACAAAAATTGAGCTAAAGCTCAAAATGTGCTTAAAAGCACAAAAGATCTCTTTCATCCAAACTAACAGCTTTACATAGCCGTGGTAGGTCGAAAGTATATTATATTACTTAGTATAATAATATGACAAGCTGGTTTCTCTGCAAAATATCAGCCTTTCATAGACTGACAAAGAGTTCTATCGTAATAAAAACATTGTAACGTAATAGATAATGTTTTCGCGCCATTCACTTGACTAATGTAATGTAATGGCGTAGATGTTTTGGGCTTTTATAATAATATTATACTCATTTGAACTGACTTATATAAAATGGTTTATACTATTAGATAATTTTGTTGTTGTACCTACTACTCTCGTGGTCGGAAATTTAATAGGAAACGCTATATGAGATTATTTTTGAAGTGATAACTTCTTATGGGAGGGTAAGCCGCTTTGTTAGCTAACACGTTACTTGAATCTTGAAAAAAATCAATTGAAATAATTTTTAACCGTTACAATCTAATGGCTTTGAAAAAAAAAATATTCAAATTGCTCAGTATTATTTTTTGCAAATCACCAAGTGTAAAGCAGTAAAGTCCTCGAATGGCGACCACGTACCGGAAGACGTAGTGTTGGTAGGCCCCCCACAAGATGGACCGACGATTTGGTCAAGATCGCCGGAATAGATTGGATGAGGGCAGCGCAGGACCGATAGTCGTGGTGATCTGTGGAGGACTTTGTCCATCAGTGGACATCTTCCGGCTGATGATGATCATGTTGAATTTTCCATTACAAATAAGCTCTAAGTAATAGAAAATATAAATAAAACTGTAACGAAACGTGAATATGAAAATGAAATCAAAGGTTTAATTCCAAAACTCCAATATCTCAATTTTCTTATTGTGTACATTCTCCGTAAACATACGAAAGACCTCAAAGATTATCAGGCACGAAGCCGGGAAATTGTATTGGATAATTTTAGAGGTGTAGGTAGGCTATCGATCGCGGCCGTACGTGATACGGCTGCTCATGTCACGCTAGGGTCACGTGATAATTCCCCAACTTAGCCAAATATACTCGCGATAGATTATTATCTCCCCATTCTGAATATACGTGTGTGTGCTACTTCTGCTGTTAGTCATGGTAGAGTCATTATTTGAGGCCAAATACGAGGAATATTTTATCGCGGAAAAAATAAACTGTATCATGCAGATATATAAGTAGTCTCAATCTATATATATAAAAATGAATTGCTGTTCGTTAGTCTCGCTAAAACTCGAGAACGGATGGACCGATTTGGCTAATTTTGGTCTTGAATTATTTGTGGAAGACTAGGGCAGGTTTAAAAGGTGGATAAATAGAAAAGTGCTCAGAATTAAAAAAAAACACCAAATTTGTTTTTCCTTTGATGTGTCCCCCGTCGTTCAGAACACAAATTGAAAGAATAGTTTCAAATGAATAATTAATTACAATTTTTACGAGTACATTACTTTCTAACTTTCTCAGTAAAAATAGACTTAAACTTGATTTTATCTATCTATAGTTGGTAGATTAGCTACAGATAACTAACTATCTATCAGATTATTTTTATGTAGATTGATAAACCATATGTTTTGTAAATTTCTGATACTAACCTTAATATTTGAGATCCATTCTCTATGTCGATCGATACCTTAGACAAAGAGTGCATCCTTCTATCCTTGTGACTGACGATTACCATGCGATTAATTCTTTACTTCCGTTATCCTTTGTGATAGGGACATTTTAAGTTGCGTGCTCTTTTTCACACGCTTTTTATTAGCTTCACCTGTATGTATGTTTGTTTGTAACCGACTCATTTGTGCGCCTGTTTATTTTTTTTCAATATTTGTTTTGTATGGACATATTTTCTATGAGAGTATTATTTAACGTAGCGGTTTGACAGTTATTCTGTGAATTTCATTACAACAACAGGGTGCATATTTTACGAAATATTTCTTGATGTTATGATATACTATTGACAAATTCATAAAAAAACATTATTTTATTTGTTAAATACAGAACAACGTCTGTCGGGTCAGCTAGTATTATATAAAAATTTCGTGTCACATTGTTTCGCAGCGCTGAAGTCGTGAACTACTGAACCGATTTAATGAAATTTTGCACATTGTATGCAGATTGATCCAACTTGAGAGATACGATAGTTTTTATTTCGATTGATAATCGATGACCCTAATATTTTTTAATTTCAATTTTTTTTCTGTATAAAAATTCTTTGAGGTAAATTTTTGAACCAAAGCTTAACAGATCTGCTGTGACATTATTACATTACAAATAAAGGAAAAAACGAACTAATTATTGTAATGACTGAACTTCTACTAATTTCTTAAATGTTTTATATTTTGATATGATATATAGGTGTGAATTTGTTCAGGTGAAGCCGTTGTCAAAAAGTCATATTATTAGGGGTTAAAAGTATGTAATTGCCGATTTGTACTGAAAAATTTAAATTAGTTTTTTTTAATAAAACACATTTATTTAATCAGAATGATTATTATTATTATATATACATTGTTGCCATCTTATATGAAGGTCATTTATGGCTTTGCGATAGAACTGTGGTGATCTAGATTCGACAAACTGTGTGAAAGCATTTTGTACTGCCTCCTGAGAAGAAAAATTTTTTATCACGTAAAAAATTGTCCAAATAACGAAGATGAGAGTGATGAATGTTTTCTAATTGCAGTTCCTGTAGAGTTAACACGGTCTCGCGTTATCATGGAGTAGATCGATTCATGAGTCGGGGCTGTTTCACTGCTAGTTATGCTATTATTGTTCCGAGTTCGGCACAGTAGATATGTGTTGTTATTGTTTGACCAGATCAGGGAAAAGTATAGTGAATAACACCATCCAGAAACCACCAAACAGGTCACTTTACTTACCTTTTTATTGGTATGTTTTGCTTTAAGACGCTGTTACAACGTTTGACCTGGGGTCAGCGATTGCATTTTTCGCTTACGGCTATCGTAAAGAATCCACTTTTCATTGCATGTCACATTTCGATCCAATATCCCCTCATTTCTGTATCGATTCAACAAGGCATCACAAGTTTCAATTCGCATTTTTTTCTGCAGATTAGTCAAATCATAAGGCACCCATCTTTCATATTTATTTCATTTTATTGATTTGACGCAAGTGAGACAATATTGTTAGTAATGTAACGTTAAGCCATGCCGCTAATCACGAAATCGTTTAAACCAAAATCAAACGGTGCGTTCATTAGCAGTCCCCTCTCAAAACACAACATTGATTATTGCGAGCTGTTTTTGCCGCGTTAGTTCCGCGTCGGAAGTCGGAACTCGCATTCAAACATCACTCAAATTTTCAAGGTATCCATATTCCTCGTTAAAGCTGAATAAAAAAACAACTGAAAGTTGATAGTTAAATGTTTCTTCTTTCTCTTTTTTTTCTTTTATTTATACATTTTCATTTCAAGTTGGTTTCAATGAAATCAAACCTCTATTCTATTCTTCCTACTGTGGTTTCTGTGGAAGTAATACCACAAGACTGAATATTGGGAACGGCTGTTAGTCGATAACTTTGAAGTCACTCGTGGGTAGCACGTCTGAAATAACATAGGAACTAACAATTAATTTGTAAAAACGTTGAAAAAAACTATTTATTGTGTTTATTGCCATTATAGATTAAATTTATTCGCCTGACCTTTTGATCTGATTAATATTATGTTAAAGCAATCGTTGAACATAGCATATTTCGAAATGTATTTTACAACCTCCTGTTAAACTAACACGCCATGCAAACATTTGTTAAAAGCTGTAACGTTCTAGAACAACAAAACCAACTGTTGACTTTGCAAACTGCTCTGTTGAATAAACGAACCGTATATCAATGGGTAGAAAAAAATGTGTAACTGGTTTAAATTTAATTAAATTGCGAACAAACTGAATTTGTTGTAGTAAAATTGTTTGAAAAAGAGAGGCTGCTCTTGTGTTTCATTAAATTATTAGGTTATATGAGTATAGACGAACACCGTGTGTGAGAGAAATCACGAAAGACTCTCTTCAACAGAGACCGAGCAAGATAGAAAATGAAAGCGAATCTATTGTTACTGTAACCGATTTAGATTGACAAATAGGTCCTTAGTATTTTGAATAATAAACTATTTAACACACACATTAAGAAATCAAAATTGATCACCTATCAGTAGTATATTCTAATTCGGGAATTAAATCATATTTCAATTAAAAATATGTTTGAAAAGTGAAAATATGAATTAGTTTTCTGCAGAGAACAAAACGCGTTTATTAATTTAACTTTATCCGATTAACTTTATTTCTGCCGCCGAATTCCACTTTCAAACTAAACGCCATACACTTTGACATTCACACCATCTGGATCTGTGGCATTACAATAATTATTAAACTATCAAATGAATTTCTTTGTTCGGTGTAAATACGAAAATAGGTACGATCAAAAACAGCACGTACTACTTCATTAAAGGCTGGCAACGTCGCTCCGGCTATAATTATTTTCCACAATAAAAATTGTTTTTATGAGATGGACAGGGATTAAATATGTATTAAGTCCTATTAATATTATAAATGTGAAAGTTTGTATGTCTGGATGTATGTTTGAACTTCTTTAACGCAAAGACTACTGAATGCATTTTGATGAAACTTTGCAATAATATAGCTTACACACCAGAAAAACATGTAGGATATAATTTATAAAAATATTGTGTGAATTATCTATTTATTGAAATAAAATTGGAGTGTATGTTTGAAATATTGAAATAACCGTTTTTTACTAAATGTATATTATGAATACATATACGAACCGTATATGCACTGAAATAACATTTTTTACAATTTTTGTCTGTCTGCCTGTCTGTCTGTCTGTTTGTTCCGTCTAATCCGGCGACTTATATTGGCAGGTAGCTGATGTAATAAGGAGTAACTTAGGCTACGTTTATTTTAGAAAAATAAAGCAATGTCCAAGAAACGGTCTACTTCTAAAAATAATTTAAATGGCAAAACAACGTTTGCAGGGTCAGCTAGTATAATATAAATATAATTATTAGAATTATTTTAAAATCATAAAATAAATTTAACAATGTATTCATTTCCACCGTAATATTGGCGGTGGTATCCAAAGGAGCTACAACAAAATTTTGTAATATCAGATATTTAAAATTGATTGATTGAAATTGATCGATTAAAGAAGTTTCAGATTCTTGATTGAAAAACCTCACTATATGCATTATGTATGTTAACTCTGGGCGACAATTTCAGATGTAAAATTTGTTTTAAAATAATTTAGTTATTCATATTAATACATTTTGTTTGGTATAATTAAGAAAGCAAGTACATAAATAATTGGTCGGCTTTAGATAAATTTATAATGCAACAGGCTTAGTTCATATGATCTAATATATTTTGATAATAATTAATGCAATTACATATCACGAGAGAACTGTTTGGATTAACGCGCGACTATAATTAATTATATTAATTATAACATAATATTATTCATTTGCAATATGAAAACGTTATTAACACAGTACTGTTATCATATGGCTATAGTGTATTGTTTAATCTGTAAAATGTTGTTAATAAACAGTATTAAATGAATGGTGTTTAATTATTAAATATTTACTTACTATTTATAATAAGCCAGCATAAAATATAAGTTAAAAAATAAATTGTTGCTTGTCTCACCTTACTAAATATTTTATTCGTTGTAACCTATCCCAATGAAACTTTTTATAATGTATCCAAACTATATTGAAAAACACTTCTTGTCAAGTGTAACTGATAAACCTAAACGGTTTATTGGACTGAACTGATGATGCGTGGATTCAACTTTCTCGCTATAGATTGATCTGACAACTAATGATTAGGTACAAAGATATTCGAAACTCCATTATTTTTTTAGTAGTCGGCTATTTAACGCTTTTTCGGGCAAAGTCCACTAAAGACGACTTGCTTGGTGAATGAATGCATTTTATTGTAATTTATGTTATTACTTTATTAAAAGAAAACTAAAAAAGCTTTCATTTCGTGTTATTAACATCACCTTGAAGTAGTTTTTACTTCTGTTGTGATTTTGATCTAAAAACTTCATGTTTTTTCCAAAGCTATATCGGAATGATGTGAGCAGATTATTCAATGATTGCTGATGATGAAAGCTTAAGTCTTGATTAAGTGCACAACAAAATAAAAATATAAAAATGATAGTTTCTATAATATTAGACGTCAGAGATATGTTTCACGACAAATACCACCACCACCATAGTATTGTGATAAAATGTTTTATTTTATACGTCTGTCCAGCGGAACATTTAGTTTTAAAGTACATTACAGAGACCAATAACGAATTCGATTCCCTTTACATTTTTAAAAGTATTTGAATAGAAACGTAACTTAAATATTTATTTTATGTAAATACTGATATTGCTAAATATATAGTTACATTTCAGTAGCTTTTATGAACCGCTTTATTTTTACACAAATAAAATTTGAAAAAACAAAATTTTTATGACATCGTTCATAAAAATTTGGGGGATTCGAACCCACGACCTCCGGCGTTCCGTGCCGGTGCTCTAACCACCTGAGCTAACCGTTCGAGTACATAAAATTCTGTTTGCTTTGTTCAAATCTCAGGTTGTGGCTTCATCTACAGGATCTACTTTACAGTTGATAACCTGCTCAACCCCAATATTTGCATATTAGGAAATTGACTTGGGATGTCACTCTTGTAAATCTAAACAATATGTTATGTTTTTAAAGTGATAACCCTCACTTCTAGGATTAATACAGAAATAAAATTTGAAAAATAAAATTTTATGAACGATGCGGGATTCGAACCCACAACCTCCGGCGCGGGCGTTCCGTGCCAGTGCTCTAACCAACTGAGCTAATATTTTTATATACTGCTTTATTTTTCACAGTTATTTTAAAACATTATAAATCTTCACGCGCCACCATCTGTCGATCAGTTAGTGCCGAGTGGTCCCAGCGACAGGAAAGCGGCGGGAAAAAGTAATACGCCCTACTTTTTCCCGCCGCTTGCTCGTAAATATTATTAGAAAAGTAAAAATAATGTGTCGCACAAGGCTCGTTAATCCTCAGCGAATCTTATCGAAGAGCACATAATATTATACACATAGATGAACAGAGAATATTTAATACATTCGAGCATTTCGCTTCGCAGTAGTTTTGAATATTTATGGTAGTTGATGTTGCTGTGGTTTCCTGAGTAACATTGAGCAAAATTGACAGAGCTTGCTTTGCACTTACCGGAGAAAAGTCTTGATGTGTTCATATAAAATAAAAGTTATTGTAGGGGTACGGGTATGTATACGGGTCGCTCCCAGGCGTCCCGGATTTTTTTTTAGAAACAATCTAGTTCTAAAAGATGTTTGAGACGAAATATCTAAAAAAATATTATTTTCAACATTATCAAAATATTGTCGATGACAAATCGTGATAACTTAAATTACTTTTTCTGTATACAAATGATAATAATATGTCCATAATATTTTAGTTTACTCAATGTCTCCACAGTTTTGCCCATATTGTAATTTTTGGAGTCGGTGTCATCCAAGATAGGTTTGTTACTACATACATAGTTATAGGTGAGATGTGCTTGAGTCGTGAGAAGGCGAGAGGCGAGAGTGGGTCGCAGGGGAAGGACACCGATTCCAAAAATAACAATAATCGTAACTAGAATTAGATTAATTAATTAGATTGTATAAAAATACGCAATTATTTTTATACCTTTTAGTGCACATTATATCTATTATTTTGGAATAGTATTTATGAAAACGAGTGTTTTTTTGTTAAATTTTTTTTTTGTTCTAGACGAAGCTGTCTAGAACAAAATAATTTCCCGCTCAAAGTCACGCGTGGCGAGTTTACACTATTAACGTATCTGCTATTATTACACTTGGCTTCAAAACTATCAATAGGTTTGCATAGGAGGTATATTAAATTAAATCTTTATTAAGTTATTTTATACTTTTTAGTTTTTGAAGTCGGTTTTTTAAACTTATTTCTTTATTTTTACTTTTTAGTGTCTGTAATTATTTTTTCTGTAAGCTACAGTAGGATTTTTCTAGATTACATCAGGTAAACTATTAAAATTCATTGCTTTTTACTGTCATATAATATATAGCATTTTTTTAAGTAGCTACGAGTAAGCCTTCGAAAGGTCTCGCGCGCCTTAAACAATATAGAAGTATAATATCTCAAGAAACTGGAACAGAGAAAAGGGATCGACTCAGAAAAAAATTAACCTAAATGAATACTCCTGAAAAAGCTGTACACAAACTATAGTTACATCGTCTACGTAAACAAGAATATTCATAAGTGAAAACTACTCGGCAAAAATAAGTCAAATTTTTAATGGTACCAAATATTCTGCATCAAACTAAAGAGTCATGTAAACCCGATCATAAATCTAAGCGTCATCCCCGTACATACAAAAAAAATACCAATCGGACTGAGAGCATCCTCCTTTTTGAAGTCAGTTAAAAAAAAACTTTCGCAAACTGACTATAAGTGCAGTAACAGATATTGATGTGTGGGAAAAAAAACTTTGTGTTTTAGAACACTAGAAAAAAACTAAAGCAGACCGCTATGAAGGTAACAGTAAAAACGCTAGAGCAAGAGAGAATAGATCAGAGGAATGAAATCGATGAAGCCTTTGCAGAGGTCTAGCAAACAGACCAAGTCAATCTTATCAAGTTACTCACTAGACTCATTACCAGTTATTATTATTATCATGTCTCCAAATAATGGCTAAAACAATTACTTTAAGATGAAGCTACAAGATAAGCATCTCATTTGTTTGATAACAGTCATCATTATTATTTTAGTACCACAAGCTCTGTTCAAATGTAGTAACATTCAGAGAAACTCGCGCTAACGTAGAAGTTTAAATTCAATCTAATAGTTGTGCAATAAAGTTGAAGTGCCCGTTTGTGAAGATAACGCTAAAAGCCAACATTTCTCGTCAGCGTGAATTTTGCTAAGCCCTGGCTACGCGTCAAGCACTAGAAAACTGCTCTAATGACATCTCCACTTCACAAAATTTTTAGCGATCAAAAAGAGTTTAAACTAAGCGACGTCTATCTGGATGACAATATTTGGAAAAGCAAATTTCGTTCAGGTTTTTATATATTCCAAAAACAGTTAAGAGTACTTTCAGAACACGTTTCATTACGGTTTTTATGTAAGCAAGAAAATTCCTTTTGAAACATGTAAAGAACATTTATTTCAAGGCGGAAACAAAAACATATTATTTTTATTTTGCTTAATAGACTGACATCAGTTCGATTCAAATTTCCATTTTTAAATAATAGTTTGCTTAAAAATGATTATTATATGACACAACTAGGAGAGCACATTGTGATGTAAAATGAATGAGTAGAAAATCACAGCTTTGTATACACTGTAGATTATTTCATTATGTTTATGTAGTAGTATAGTCGGCCAAAGAGTAGATTAACCTATTTATAATTTTAGATGAGGCAAACGGGCAAGAGGCTCACATGATAGGAAGCGGTGAGGCAACCACCTTAAGACATCCGCAAAACCAGGCCCAATAGATATCGCTTGTTCCGGACTTGAAGTTGGGAGTGTGCTCTAAGCTTATTATTGGCATTTTGATGTAATGTCCAGTGACGTAAATTCGGCTAATGGTATCAAACCGAACAACTCTCCAGAGCATTCCTCGTTATATATGGCGGTACAAGATGCAGAAAGAATCATAATATCTCTATTCAATGCACTACGAACCTTATGTTCCCAAGTAAGTAAGATTACAATAATAAAATTTTCATGAAAAAAAAAACAATAATTTATGCAGTGATTGGTTGAACGGCGA
Organism: Leptidea sinapis; assembly: GCF_905404315.1. NCBI lineage: Eukaryota > Metazoa > Arthropoda > Insecta > Lepidoptera > Pieridae > Leptidea > Leptidea sinapis. Next base: position 770,238 of record NC_066281.1, on the reverse strand, counting down.
AGGTAAGAAATGATAACATGTCGATTAGGTTAAGATATATATTAGTTAAAATATTCAGAAAATTTTCAACCTGTAATTAACCCTATGGAAGAAGAAAAAAAGAGATGCAAAAGAACTCGTGTTTTAGCCCGAAACTTACCCGGCGTGAGTTGTGGGTGAGTTGGCTATCTGAGTTCTGAAGAGAGAGCCAAAATAAAATTTGGTCAAAATTTGGGCTGACCCTACGGAAGACAGGTATGTTTTGACAAAATTCAGAAATATTCAAATAGTTGATAATTAATATCAAATTACACATGATTAATAACTAATCCGTTTCCGCAGTGATGGTAAATGTTAAAACTAAGTGTCATTTCCTTGGCCTAGTTGATTAAAGAGATTTTGATTTGAATTAATTACGTCCTGGATTGCTAAACCTTTCTGTTAATAAATTATAAACGATAGAATACTTAAATTCAAGTCAATCGAAAGAAATATATAAACAATATACGTTCAATGTCGAGCACAAATGAGCTTTCTTTATCAATATTTTCACAAAGCTGTGTTACGAGTTCACAACACGAGACAGATTATAATTTCCTCAGAATATCACGTGAAATCGAAACAGGCTCTGCCAAAATGAGATACCAAATCAGCCTCGTAGATTATAATCACGAAAGGCGTGAGAGTCCTTTAAGCTCATAAATGTCGTAACTTCGCTCTAATAAAACCTTTAAGGATATTGTGTTATGAGCAAATGAACCAATAAACCTTTCTATTTTGCTATATTGTGTTTTTCTTTTACCGTTAACAATATTGTGGTAAATAGTGATGCTTGCTTCACTCTATTTTCCTTTTACACTAACTAAAAGCTTATGGTTTTTGTGTTATCTTTTTTTGGCCTTACAATAGATTTAACATCTACTTGACAAGAATGTAAAAACTAATCGAAGGCTAACTTTTACTTTTAATATCTTTAAAGAATATGACTTTACTAATTCAGTATCTACAAGTATATACAAAATCTATAATGAAATTTATGTATACATTAGGAGATAGCCAAAAGAACGAACGAAGCCAATTTATGTTACAGAAAGCCTGAATGTATGTAGTCTTCTAAAGAAAGTATAAGTCAAATCATTAATCAATTTAAGATTAGTGTTGGTCGTAATGTACTATCAATTGTTATTCCAAAATTTTAAAATTTGTACAGTATAGTTAATATTTAGATAAGTGTTTTTGGAAATCTGTACAGATTATCTAGTACGTTTCGTTATAGTTGAAGTATTGATACAATCGTTCCAAAAACAAACACTCAAGCGTGGGGTTCTCATAGTGGTAGAACTTCACCACCACACATACAGTAACTGAGGATTCACGAACTAAATTTGAGCGCTTCGCTTCACCTTAGCATATAGGGACATAGTTTATATATTTTTTAATCAAAGTTACTCTTGGGTTTTGTTATTCTCATTATATTGTTACTATTTATATTTATTTATTTTTTGACTTACTCGTGAAAGGCATTGAGTATTTGACGTTTGAGTGTTTTTGTTTTATCACTTTACATAATATTGTAATTGAAATGATTTGTAAAATAATGAAGATGTAAATGCTGATTTAAAAGAGTCTCTTGCCACTTCGTCTTATTAAAACTCTAGCTTTTACGAAGTGGTAGTAAATTTAAAAAGAAAAGAAAACTTCTGACATCATGTCATTTTGTCAAGATTTTTATTCTGGTGTAATCTGGGGCATGTTCCATATTTAGGCATTGTTTTTATACGACGTGATTTGTGTATATATCTAAAAAGACATTGGTTTTCATATACATATATATATAATATTATATGAATTTGGAATTTATGTTTACTTATAATTAATGATAATGCAGATTCACGATCGATTTCCGGGTGACAGGTTATCTGAATTCTAAATAATATTTAATTAAGATTCTATTTGGAATGCAACCGTTAATAATATTTTAAAAAACAGAGATCTGCTAGAGACTCTGATGCAAGGATTTAAAATGTCTACTACAAAGTTCTTCAGAACGCAAATACTATTATTTTTATACTCTTTGATTTTGAATATCGAGACAATCGTTCAAACCAAAAAATAAAATGTAATCTTATAGCCAAATTACAGCTTCATATGTTAAGAAAATCGGATAGTTAATACGATGTAGATAACTCTACAAGAACTGCAATTAGAATCCTCCGTATTCGCCAGACGTCGCTCCAATCGCTCGCAAGGAATAAATGACCTTCCTATTAGATGGCAGCAATTCATAGGTAATGGTAACTATTTTGAATAAATAAATAGGTTCAATAAAAAAAAGTGAATTTCGATTTTTCGAATCGGCAATTTCATACTTTAACCCCTAATATTTAAATAGTAAATAATAGTATTCTTAAACTATATGTTATTTTTAAGATGAAGTGATTAAGTTCCTCCGGGAGTTAATATACAATTTGGAGCAAAACTCCGGGTTGATGACCACTAGCGCAGTTTCGAATTCCATATCTTCCATAAATTTTGTTAAAAATTAAATTTGTATAATTAGAAAATAACTAATTAGAATTGTAATTAAACATGACACTATGATATCAATATTATTTGTCAGTTTTCGGATTATTTTATTTTATGATTGTAGGACTATTGTAAGTTTTGATTTGCTTTTGCGTGCTAAAATCAATTTAGTATTTCATATTAATTTCAAACTGTGTCTTACACGTCTTCCTGATAAAAATAGTGCTGAAAGACGGACATTCGGTAAAAGAAATGAACCGGTACGGATTCTTCTTTCAAATTTAAAATCTTATATCCCGCTTATAGAAATTTCCGCTTAAAGAACATCAAAAATGATATGAAAAAGCCTATTAATAAATTTGCTCTTTTACGAAAAAGTTTGACCCATGTGCTCGCTCAGTTGTAATTCAGTTGTTAATAAATACGGGAAAAGTTCGCATTACATGTCGACTGTCGAGTTGTCACAACTTGGGTTGGATGGAGGATCTAATCGGAATTGTAAATGTAAACCTGGACACAGAACGTGACATGTGATGCAGCTGTTTTATATAGCTTTGGAGAATACACGAAAGACATACGTTTGACAAGTTTCTAAAAAATATATGATTATAAAATGAATATAAAAATTTTTGAAAACAAAATTTTATGATCGATGCGGGACTCGAACCCACGACCTCTGGCGTTCCGTGCCAGTGCTCTGCCAACTGAGCTAACCGTTCGAGTGACATATCGTCATAGAATCTTGTATGATTTGTTCAACTCTCAGGTTGTGGCAATATATTGCAAGTCTGTGTAAGTATATGCACTTGACTCTCGACTGCAAAATGTTGAAACCGATGAAGAAATTTTCAAAATAGCCAAACAACGTTTTAAACAATCACAAGATCTTAAACAAAACAAATACATCAATGACACTTCAGGAAAATTATTAACTACAGACAAAGACATATATAACAGGTGGCAGGAATACTTTCAAAAACTACTAAATGAAGAATTTCCACATAGTCAAATATCGCTTCTTTCTCCAATTTCTGGCGCTATAGAAGCCATTGCACCTAGCGAAGTTACAGCCGCTATTATTGCAATGAAAAATGGCAAAGCAACAGGCCCGGATGAAATACCTGCAGAGCTATGGAAAAAAGCAGGTGCCTATGGTGTAAAATGGCTAACAAAACTATTCAACCTGATTTTATCTAAAGGAACTATGCCAGACATGTGGAGACTGAGCAACATTTTACCATTCTACAAGACTAAGGGAAACATAGCAGAGTGTGGAAATTACAGAGCGATCAAGCTAACGTCACATACCCTTAAGATCTGGGAAAGAGTTATGGTCAAGAGATTGTATAAACTCACAACAATTTCACCAAATCAGTGCGGCTTTACTGCGGGAGTGGCCACTATTGATGCAATACATATCTCGAGGATACTAATGGACAAGTACAAAGCCCTTAAAAAGGATCTGCATATGGTCTTTATAGATCTGGAAAAAGCTTTTGACCGATTTGGCAAGCACTCAGGGCCCAAAAAGTACCGGAACAGTACATAAGTATCATTCAAGACATGTATAAAAACGTAACCACCCGAGTTGTGTCACCTGCTGGCATGAGTAACAGCTTCGAAGTGAAAGTCGGCGTTCATCAAGGATCTACACTCCCCTGCTATTTAATATCGTCATGGACTACATCACCAAAGATCTCCAAAAACCGACCGTGGACACTTTTATATGCGGATGATGTAGTCCTAGTAGAGGAATCACTGCTGGAACTTCAAAGAAGCCTCGAAGCATGGCTGATAGCATTGGAGGGAAAAGGTCTAAGAGTGAGCCGACAAAAAACTGAATATATGCACTGCAATTTCACTGAAAGCGACACATATACCCAGCCACCACCCACAATCGAGGGCAACCCCTTGAATAAGGTAGACGAATTCAAATATCTCGGGTCCATTATTAACACAAAAGCCAATATCGAAAGTGATATTCAAAATAGAATAAAAACAGGATGGCTGAAGTAGAGATCTCTTACCGGTGTTCTATGTGACGCAAAAATGCCAATTAAAACTAAGGGCACCGTGTACAAACGCGTAGTGAGACCAGCTTTGCTCTATGGATCCAAATGCTGGGGAATGAGAAAGTGTGACGAACAAAAAATGCATGTCACCGAAATGAAAATGTTGCGATGGTCTGGAGGTGTTACACGGTCAGACAAAATTCGTAATGAGTATATCCGAGGCACCTTTAAAATTACACCAATACATCATAAAATGCAGGAAGGCCGATTACGCTGGTATGGACATGTAATGCGTAGGGACGAACACCATATGACGAGACGAGTCATGGATATAGATGAGGCAAAGAGAGGCAGAGGCCGCCCACCAACTACCTGGACTAGAACAGTTAAGAAAGACATGACGATGCTAGGCTTAACGCCAGTAATGACCCAAGATCGCAAACAGTGGCGATCTTGTATCAGGAGTGCCGACCCCAAATAGGGAATGTGCCAGGGGATATATATATGTGTAAGTATATGTACCCTTTTATAATTAAATAAATTAAAAGGAAATTGTCATTATTATTGTAAGAATAGTTTAATTTATATTATTCGAACATTTTTATGCTTGTAATGTTAACTTAAAAACACAGGGATCAAAGATAAGGATAGTCAAATGTACGTTTTGAACACAGGTCGGAAATTTCCTCAATCCTCATGAAATTAACACTAAGGAGCAGAGCATAATTGAAATATACTATTTAAATATAATTGAAATATACATTTAAGCACTTTTGTGCTTGTAATGCTAAATTTTAAATAAACGTTTTCAAATCACAAATGAAAAGATTAAAGTTAAAATATGTACGTTTTGTATCATCATTCTACAAGCGACTCATATACAAATATTTTCAAGTGAATGAACCCCATGACATTTTTATTAGATTAGAAAAAAAATGTCTGAATACAGTTATTCATTTATAGTTGATATATAGTGCAGATTTTGAATTTCTTTTCTGTTTTTTGTAGGGTAACGTACGTAAATAAATTAAAATACCATGTTGTAAATGTTTCACAATAACTACATAATATATTTTATTTAATGAAGAACAATTTATGAAATAGAATGAATAATATTACGCTTATAAAATAAAAATGTCAGACACTTCTCCGAGTTACTTATGTGTCAACAGACTTTCCGCTAAACTTAATTAAATATAAAAATAGTGCCAACAAACAGAGACAACAAATACAACTTCATAAAAAGCGAGTAAAACTTTCGAGTGATATTTTTCTTTGTATGCAACAAGTAATATGAATATTTAAACAAAATGATTAGTCTTCATTCAGATGCTATTCATTTGGCCGTTTACTTTTTATTAAAACAATCTTTTATTCATTTAATGAAATTCTACTATACGTATTACAGAACTTGCCATCATTGTAAAACTGAGAACCTCCAAAATTTTAAATCTAAAAATTATCGCAATGTGATTTTCTAAAAATAATAAAGAAATGTTCTAATGAATTTAATAGTAGGGAGAAAAGAAAGAAATTAGAGTTTTTACTGAACTGAATAACATTATGTGGAACAATTAACGTTTTTGTTCATATAAGGAACCATTTAGTTGTGAATGTTGCAACGCAATCTACTAATGAGATACAAAATAGTAATAGTGCAAAAATCTTCATTTTTAATTTAATTTAAGTAATTTCTTTTTGAAACATTAAAACTAAATTTCATGCTATGATCATTTTCCTTTTAGAAAAAAATTCGAAAACTACAAATAACCTTAGGTCATAGTCACAGTGGTCGTACATTTTTGAGACGATAACAAGTGGTTTCATGTAGGTATATTGTTTAAAAGTTTAGTGGGAGCCACGCAAATATGAAACTACCTTCAAATGTATAATAATATAGAAACAATTTTTGATTCGTTTGCTTAAGTATTTATGTGTTTGTTAAATATATTAGCATACTTAACCTATAGATAGAGTGGTCTTCCCTAACAAAGATTATGCGAACTAAAAATGGAAGTCCTTCAAATTCTATTTACTAAAATGCTCAATAAATAAATTGTTGATTTCGATTTTGATTATATAATTGACAAAGTCAAGTCAAAGGAAACAAAGTAGATGCTGTTGCGAATAAATACCAAGATACAGAGGGCACAGTTCAATAAGCGCTGACTAAAAAGGTAAAAACTCTTTCATCGAGACGAAGAAAATGAAATAAAAGATCGTAAAGTGTAATGAAAAAAAGCAAATGAATGAAGTTATCCTAGATGATACAGAAAACAAAGTGAAATATTACACTAAAATAAACACTGAAAATAATATAGAGCTGATTATTCAGCAAAATAAACAAATAATTGATAGACGGACACTGAAAATACAAAATAGAAAGGACAAGCTGCTGAAAGGAAGCAAAGGGAAGAAAAAGCTGGACCGTTAAGGATGGAAATATTAACGACAGAAAAAAATCAAGGAGGCATTATATAAGCAACGTCAGCAATCTGTAATGTATTTGTTGACGCAGAAATTAAGCTTTAGTTTTATAAATATTTTAGAATAGCTTCAATGTCTTAGGTCAGTCTCCTTGCGAGTTTGCCAGGAAATTCACAAGTCCGTTTACTCTACTCTCTTGAGAAATGGAGTTCGTATCATAAATACACAAATAAAATTTGAAAACAAAATTTTATGAACGATGCGGGACTTAAATTCCCGACCTCTGGCGTTCCGTGCCTTTGCTCTATTATCTGAGCTAATTTATTATGTATGATGCTATTCGTGTATTAATAGTAGTAGGGATTCGCCGGTTCTGGCTCACAGTAGTAGGGATTCGCCGGTTCTGGCTCCTCGATTCTGGCTCACTTGCTCGTGATGCCTACTAAAAAAAAAAAAAAAAGAAGTTTGGTGTCAAACTGGGGGTTTTGATGTATTTCCGAGCGATTGCGCTGATCCGTTTTTCGATATCTCTTATAGTTTCAAAGTTAGCATTTTAAATTAAATAGAACCATAATCATTAATAATCACTGGTCATTTAGCTAATGATTGGTGAGCGACTCAATGTCTAAATTTCCATGAACGTGATACAGGTAATTTACTAATTACCTCTATCACATTCGTTACTACGATTAAAAAGACAGTTTCTGTATTTATTATTTATTTTTAAAACATGATTTAAATAAAGTATATAATAAAACATCATTGCAGATTGTATCATTTTCAAAATATTTGATGAAATCATTCAAACTCTTCTTATTAAACTTAAAGTATAGATACATTATGCAGTACTCGCCACACACTGCGGTATATTCATTCTGTACTCTTGCAGTATTGTAGTTATACATTCTGCAATTCCTTTGTAAAAACATCAGCTGGAATCCCTGAGGTGGACGACCATATGAATCGAAGTATTGTCCAATACCCTGCTCATCAATGTGTATTACAACCCAGTGAGTGCCTGGCTTATTATCACTATCTAAATTGCTGACAATATAACAGGGCGTTACAACATATATCGGCAATCGGTTTGCCGCATAAACATTATTTTTAATACTGGGATCGATTTTGTTCAAATAATTCTGTATCTCGATTGTATTCATATTAGTTGAGAACAGGGTCTTGTCAGTTGAGAGGATTGAATAGTTATGTGGATCATAATAACATAAGCACTCAATAAATAAGGCTTTAATGTATCTTATTCATGTATTTAAAACTTATATGGTTACAATAAAACAAAATATCATTACAAGCGATTCAAATATAAATCTATGAACATTTGATGAAATTATATTTTCATCAATTTTATTATAATATAAAAGCTGATTGAAAACGAACTTTGTACCTACATACTTACGTAGTCATTAGTACAATCTGGAAATGTTGACTCCATTAAACTATCAATAATTGAACTTATCATTTAAGTGCCATTATGTTTCACCATAATAAAAGAAAATATCATTTTATATACATATTTTTATTATATAAATTTATAAGGTAATCTAGTATTTAATCAACATAAAAAATACACAAGGATACAAACGATTCAAACATTAATTATTATATTCTAACTGCTGTAATCTACAGAAATATTACGATTTTTATCAATTTCAATAACATTATCGAATTCCGCATAAACAATACAGTTAATTGTTTGTGTAAGAGCTGATTCAAAACGAACTTCTAATCTTACACTACCATGTTTTATAAGATTCCAATGACTTGAAGAATTTGCTGATAAATCGGGTGTTAAGTCGAAGGCTAGCAAGCAAAACCCTTTGGCATATTGCTCTCTTGATACTCCATTGCCTTCATTTAGGAAATGTATACCTGTTCCTGAGAATAACGTATGATAGACCGTAGTAAAAATATTATTGTCAAACGATGGCTGTAAGGCTTTTGAAGGTATCTGTTGTCCATCTATGTATAAACAAAATGTATTAATATCATAATTTTCGAAATTGAATGGGTTTTTTGTGAGACTACCATTAAAGGATGCATTATTCACAAAACCGACTATACACCTTTTGGGTATTTGGCCAAGGAATATGTTATCAAGGGTTTTCCCCTGAATGCCTGATGGTATAGTTAAAACTTTGACTTCTGCTCGCGTGATTGGATATTTTGCTGTGGTAGATGATAAAACTTTTTGATGTGCAAGTAGCACAGTTGGGTTGATTCGTGCTCTTCGAATAATAAGAGTTGCATCTGTAATAGACACTTTAAATTTATGGTCAGTTGATGAAGCCATGAGATTGAAATTTTCTCTAGAACGAACTAACTTTACGCACATGTCAACGCCATTAATCAAAAATTTTTCTTGGTTGAATAAATCTCCATGTAAATGTCCTATCATTTCTATTTCTTTGCTTTCACTAGCCAATTCTTGTCTTTTAATAAATCCTTTATTTTGTTCATCAGTTGCATCCATTTTTCCAGCTGTATCTTCATACCATAGACCACAAGTGAGATGAGATTCTTTTGCAGCAGGTGCATAATTCAATAGAGTTTCAATATAAGCTCGATATGCATATGTATTATTCGGTGGCGATACAAGTTTTTGATTTAAATATACATCAAGTTGACTGAAAAGTGTATGTAACCAATTATTAACTGGGGCCACAACTGTCGGTACTGTCAGTTTTGTATAATCTTGATTCAAAACTTTAGCTTTTATATGGAGTAAAGTATGGGATAAATCCACATAGTCATCACCTGCCCCAGGTACTTGAAATTCTATTGGTCCATCATCAGCAAGTGATGAAATGGGCTTATAATGAATCCATAGTCCACTTTCAATGCTAGTTTGAGTTGATGGTAATGCAAATAAATCCAATTCGGACTTAATGCATTCACAAGACTGACTATGTAAAAATGACATATTTAATCAGTAAATATATCTTTGATTTGTTTTTGATTCAATTTTAATTTTTTAATAGCTTTCGCTTTCGCAGTCAATGATGGAATGATCGCAGAACGACGTTTTCGTTTTGTTATATACCCAGATCCAAACATGTTGATATTATCTATTTTGGCATCAGCTTTTCGTTTCAAATTTGAGCTGACTTCTTTTAGACGAGTTTTTATTGAATCTTCCATGGGGCGTGCATTAACCATATCTGATAATATACCTACACCGGTACTTAATGCTTCTTTACCAATAGTTCGAACACCACTAGACAGTAGTGGTAAAATAGATCTAAACAGCCCCCCAAGAAAACTTCCGATTCCATGACCTCTTTGATACGGTGCTCCTTTATAAATAACTCCGATACCTGATCCGGCCTGGTGAGTATAATAGTGTTCATATGGACATGAAATATTATCACGTTTGCCGTACATTATAATTTTTGAAAGTGGAGTTTAATGCACACTGTTCCAAATTGGAATGGTATCTTTTGACCGGTGCTTGTTCTTATATCTATTTCAATTGTATCAAATTCTCTACGCATCACAGGTAGGTAATGGGGAGGAGAGAAAACGTGCATTTTGTACGCTCCATATATGTATTTTGAGGGATCCAATGGTATTATTCGTAAAAGGGGTGTCATAACATCTCCAACGATTTGAGGCTCCACTATGTCACAATAAACAAATAATTGAGACGGTAAACCCAAATGCAAATTAGCTGGACACTTTCCAAAATTTTTTTCAACGAGGTTCCTGTTTGGTTCGAACCCTAGTTGAAGACATAATTTAGGTGATAGAGTTACAGATTTTATGGATTCATCCGTTATCGTAGCAACTACAATCCTTGAAACCTCATCGCACTTAAATTTAATTTTTTCTCGAGTGTTATTCAGTGCCATCAAAATATGATTTATGTTATCGTAATTTGTGGCTGGAATATGTGTCTTGTAATAAACATATGACGGTTTACTTTCATTGGGTACTTGCATCAACTTTGTTATATAAATAATGTTTTCATGTTCTTGAACGGTGAACATAGTGCATGGGTACTGAAATTCTACTACTCCAACCCTCCATTCACCTTCTAGTATTGTTGGTTTTGGCAGTTTCGTAGAAAATAATGTTGTTGTATTATCAGGAAAATAATCCATAGAACTATTGCTTAGTAAAGTTAAATAAAAACTATCTTTATTCATATTTTTTTCAAAGTAGAAGCTAATATCCAGCTATTAAATTTATTTGGATAACCTCTCCACTTCACCAACAATTCTTTTCTGTTACCGGTATATCGAGAGCGTATTATTTTATCTATTTTGTATTTAGTAGTGGGGTCGAATATGATTTTTTGTAACTCTTTTTCATAAAAAGTACCAACTATCTCTTCGCCTTCTAAATCCTTTAAAGTAAATACTACAAACGGAGATCGGTGTATTATGGTAGATACGATGAATATTTCGTCACTCCAATTTGATTCATATCCTTTTTGGAAAATATGTTTATGTTTTGTTATTCTAACATAATCTCCAATGTGAATTCTTGGATTCACCATACTAATTGATGTTTTTATCTTACTTTCTCTATCATATAAATTTTGCCATACACTCATTATATTTGTATTATTAACATCACATGGACACATTTTTATACTAGAATGAAAACTATGATTATATGAATGCACTAGATCTTGTAAAACATCAATGTATTTATGAGTATTTTTGTGTGTAAAATAGCGCCACATTTTCGTTTTAAGAGTTCTCTGAAATCTTTCGACAATACTTGCTTTAATATCTGGATTATTGGTTGTATAATAATTTATGTTTTTTAATTTAAAATATTTTTGTACATATTTGGAAACAAATTCAGTTCCTTTGTCAGACTGTATATGTGTAGGTGTAGTATTAGCTTCAGCAAAAATACTTTCAAAGCATTCCTTAACTGTTTCAGAGTTTTTCTTTTTCATTGCTCGAACATACGCATATTTACTAAAGACATCAATAACACAAAGTATGTATTTGAAACCATCATTATATTCAGAATAAGATCTCATATCACTTAAATCGGCCTGCCATAACTCATTAATATTAGACAAAATATATCTGTTACGAGAAAATTTTCTTTGAACAGGTTTATGTAATGTATATGTTTCTTGTGATTGTAACCACTTTAAGACACTATTTCTGTCCATTTTACCCTTCATTGCTTTTGACAATTTATCAATAGTGCTGTAGCCAGCAGGATGTGATGCATCATAATAAATTTTATTTATTTCTAATAGGGGGTCCATTTTTCCCAGTCCGATCTTTTTTTTAGTTTCCCTGTGTACTTATTACTTGTTGGTGTAGAAAATTCTTCGTCAGGTACTGATTTAGATTCAACCTCTTTTAATTGCAAATGGTTTATAAAATCCACTCGCTTTGGGTTCCCGATATAAGTGAGTGGTACTTTTATTTCCTTCAAAGTTGTTGCGAATTTTTCCCAACCTATAGGTTCACTTTTCTGAAGAGCTCTCAAGGTATCACTCACCAAGTCCACAATATTACTCCCAGGTATTTTTTCATTATCTATAATCACGGTACCAGATTCATCCCAGCTTATTTTATTTTTATTCAAGGAAATCAAATTTAGTAAAAGTTCACCTTTTTTAGCATATGTTTTCGGTATTAGTTTCAGTATTTCAGAGCTCGTGTATATTTCCCCAATATTTTTGTTAACCTCCACTGATGTTTGAGAAGGAACTACATTTATTTTATTCACATCATGATTTATATAATCAGTATCGATTTCATTATGACCTTGATTAAAACCAATATATGAATCATTATCATTTATAAGTGGTATGTGGTATGGTTGTCGATCCTCTTTGACGAAGTTTAGATATCTTTGAAGGGTTTGCAAATATAAAATACATTTCTTTCGATCTTCTATGTCACTGCTTAAGATATTTTGCATATCAGTATCTAATCGAGATCTTGGCGTATCATTTTCTTTGTGTTGTTTTAACTTCTCCAATAATGATGGTTCAATAAGTAACATTTTTTTAGCATTATCCATTTTCTTAAATAAATGAATTAATCAACCCACTTAGAATAGAACCCAATATTATCGGTAGAAATGAACCTCCTTTTTGTACAATTATATTTTTTCTAATTTTATTCGTACCTTTTCTTACCAATTTTCGAAGAATATTTTTATATTTCTTTAATTTAGATTTTTCTTTCTCGGCCAATTCAACGTTACCCCGCAGTACGTTATGAATACATTCACAAATGTAATTTATTTCTGTTTTGTTACATGATTTTAATAAAGCTTTTTGATATTTTGGCTTCAGTTTATGTAGAGCAATTAACAAATCTTTATGCGTCTTTAAACGTCTATGCATCATTTATAAATGATCGAAATTTCTTGATTCTTACCATATTTAAACCCTTTTGTGGGTACATAAACAGTGCAATATCCATCGGATGGAAATATCTTTGTCTTAACGCGACACAATTCATTTGTTTCTTGTTTCAAATCAATCATTAAATAACCATGAGCTTCATTGGTAGCATCTCTGTAAGAATCTTCCAAATATTTCGGATTTTCAGGGAATACTTGACGAGATAAGTATCGAATTTGGGTTTTATCTCGAGGATTTTTGAAATATATTATATAACTTGAGTTGAGTGATATATCTCTTTGTCCTTTACCTTGATGAAACAAATTTTGAGATAAATAAAACACACTTAAGTTTCTATGATGACTTCCTTTCGTGAATATATCAACAATACGACCATCTGATTCCCTCATCAGGTCATCAATTATTACAAGTTGAGGATTTTTTCCGTCAAACATAGATAAATCAGGTAAACCTTGAAGATAATTAATGTGGTTGAGATTATATAAAGGCTGCATTTCATCAAAGCACCAGGTGATTTGGGTAAAATTTGCATCACAGATATCATTCAAAAATTTTATAAAATTATTTACGAAAACTGATTTTCCACATCCACTTGGACCAGCAACTATTGCAGTGAATGGATGATTGAAATGATTCATTATCTACTACGTCTATGTGTGTTAAGGTTTAGTATAGTAATGAAACAATCTGTTATTAAACCACCATTTATTTAAACAGAAAAATCTATAATTGAAACAATATACAGTACATCATGTTTTACTCCGCAACTTATACATCTAAATACAATAATCTCTCATTTGGTTTTTTAAAACTATAATAATTTATTCTTAAAATTTAATATAATATTTATTCTATTTTATGATGACCCCAAGCTAAGGTATCAATATTATTTGGTAAAATGTACCGTTTGGTATCATTAAATGACAGACTAGATTTATTTATTCTTTGAGTAAAAATATTATGCTTTATTGACTTAAATCTAAGCATTGAACAATATTCGTTCTTATTTTCAAATAAGCAAGTCTTATAATTTTCCATTTTCATATTCTTAGTAACACTTTTATTAACCCCCTTAGCTTTAGCTGTGAATTTTCCCTCAACATCTAATGCATACATTTTAGATCTAAGTCCTACAAATTCATTAAATATGTTACCATTGTTTTCATCTTTAAAGTAGCCTAACTTCTTTTTATTGAGTTTTGGATAGCCAAATATATTGTTTTCTGTATAGTCCGAGGTATCGAAACGCAAATGTAAATCAGGTTTTATATCTCTGTAAAAATCATCTGTAAAAATTTGATATATTAAACTATCAGTATCTGTGTACAATAATTTTAATTTGTTTTGAAACTTTTTAAACATATAGTTATAGTGAAAGTCGTACATTAGAGTTTTAGAAATATCCAATATACAAAATCCCAAATAAATAGGTTTATTATGGAACAATTTCGTCTTTCGTAATTGAACTGCAACCAAATTTTCATTAAAAATAGATAAACTATGGAATTCTGGCTTAGCAATTAAATCTTGCGCGCCTAGAATTTTACCCTGATTTTCCCAATGACTCAATAATTTTACATTTACTCTTTTTTCGATATTTTCCATTGTTTTTCCAAACACTGAGTTATTCATTAATTTATAAAAATCTTTTTCGAAATCAGATGTGGCTAGTTTACGCATGCTTGTATTTAAATCTATATAATATTGTAACCATGCGCATTGTTTGAATTTTAAAATTCTATGAATTTTTTGTAATTTTAAACCCATTGTCAGACATTGCTTTAAATTTCTGTAGTGAATCACATATTTAATTTTATTACGAAGGTTTGGAACTAATTTTATGTCTTTTGTATTACCAATACATATATTCTCGGGACATAAGGGTAGGTCAGAATGTAAATCATGCAGTTCAATAGGATATTCTAGATCTACTTCCAAAATAAAACCATATTCATAATCATCAGGGACATCAAAATTAGTTGTGACATCTACCCACTCAAAACCTCCTGTAGGAAGGAATTGAGACATGGCCCATCCGTAAAGGTTATTAGCATCAAGATAAGTTAAAAATGAGTTTGGTGTGTCTTTATCATATTCTCGCATATATTTGTTATTAGCTTTGGCATAACGATTGCTACATTGAGATACACCTCCTCGAATGCCCGATCTAATAAAAGCTATTTGTTCAAAGTCTTGAAGTAATTCTAATTTAATTTTTGTGCATTTTAACATAGCATCCCAACTTAACCCAGGTGCTGTATAATAATGAGCTGGATCTAGACCATATGTTTGCAAACATAAGGCTCGGAAATTTTCAAACACATCTGTTAAAAGTAAAACATCGGTTTTAAGATATAAATCAGAATAATCTGACATATTTTGACAATGAAAGTGTTGCCAAACATCCTTGGCATGTTCATAATCTTCATCGGAAATATGTGTGTCGGTTAATGTATTGTAAAATTTATCGCGACTAGGGAGTGCTGAAAGTTTTAAGGAATCATGTGATGACATAAATTCATATGGATAAATTCCTTTTTTTCTAAGACGTAAAAAATCATTATTATTTGGAAAATTATATTTTAATGTTTGAAATTGTTCTTCCTTCAAATTTTGAACAAGTTTGTCTAAACTACAAGGTAAAAATTTAAACGAATCAACGAATCTCAATTGAATTTTATGATTATTTAATTTTATCGTTTTTGTGAAAGAAATGTACTTTTCTTTCGTTTGTGGAATAATATCAATTTCCCCTTCAATAGAATTTAATGCATGAACAATAAAATGAGAGTCATATTGACTAAGATTGTGTAAAAAAACTGGAATGTGATAGGGGATTCTAAACTTTGTCTTACATA
Source organism: Leptidea sinapis (assembly GCF_905404315.1). Classification (NCBI taxonomy): domain Eukaryota; kingdom Metazoa; phylum Arthropoda; class Insecta; order Lepidoptera; family Pieridae; genus Leptidea; species Leptidea sinapis. Next base: position 754,069 of record NC_066281.1, on the reverse strand, counting down.
CTTCGTGTGCAACTCCTCTAAAATTTCCTGTATGCGAGTCAAAGTATAATGCACATTCACCATTTAAATTAGATTGACATATAAAGCAGTCTTTACATTGTGAAATAATTTCATTATCATTGGAAGTCAAAGGTTTTGGACTTATGACAAAATAATTTTTTGTGCAAATCACTTCTAAATCTTTATACAACTGATTCATAAAGACATGAGTACAATGAGGACCACTATATGTTTCATATTTTGATAAACTATCATCATATGAACATTTAATATAGTACCCAAAACTATAAACTTCGTGTTTGTGAACATTAGTTGTATAAGGTTTTGATGGATCGTTAAAGCATGTCTGAATTGGATTAAGGAAAGCTTCAAAATCCGCGTATATAACAAAGGGTATTTGTAACATCTTATTAAATTTATCAAATTTTAAGACATTGTTTGAAATTGGTTGTTCAAACCAATCTTTTAAAGTTTTTTCTGTATTAGGCAATTCCACTTTAATATGACAACAATCATTCAATTGATGAGCTGATAACTTATCATTTGTTGAGAAGTGTAAAAGACAACCGTCACAGATGTAGATTGCATGTTCATGGTTTGAAATTTGACCACTTACTAAACGCGATAGGTTTTTAATGTAGCAAAAATGATTAATTGTTCCGTGCGAAATAAATAATAAATTGATATGAACAATTTTCCGTGATTTTGTTAAATACAATGGACCAACTAATTCATGTACTTTCTTTTTACAATTGTATTCAAGACCAAAAACATTTACACTTAAATTATTTAACCTTTCTACTTTCTGTATATCTGTCATTTTAACAGGAAACGTAACTCCGTCAAAATTTAATTTATTTGAATATTTACTGTAAGATGAAACTCTCTGAGAGTTCTTAGTAACTGGATATAATGCAGAAAGCAAAGCCCATTTAAAGCATAAATCATCCGAGTTTTGTACATTTATAACACTTTTTTTTAATTTGATTTCTTTAGGTAATTCAATATATGATTTTCCACGTAATGGATTGAATTTGTTTATATTCATGTCTAATGCATTTATTTTCTTAAGACTCCAACCACTATCTTTTTTCTCAAATGTGCTAATTTTAGTCATCAACATATCACATAAGGACGAAAAGAAAAAATTTAAATCCTCACCCTGCATTATAGTATAACTACATGTTTGAAATTCAAATTCATTAGAAATATTTTTTTGTTTCTTGAACAAAATTAGCGTGCAGAATAAAATTAACTTTAAAAATTGTAAGCAATCGAACAGATTCCTCAAATAGTGAAATAATTTCATTTTTAATAGAATTCAAAAACATTTCTGGTGTTTCGAATGTTTGTAATTGGTTGGATTTACTCTTAATTTTATATGAGATAATTCTATTACCAAAAGCCGATTCGTGTACTGTGACATTTTTTAAAGTACTATGTAATTGCATTACGTTATTCTTATGGAGGTTACTTCTAAGGTGATTTGCATAATATCTTTTCCGTATTAAGATTTGACATAAAGAACAGTTCACCATTTCATCGGTCACACTGGTGAGCCCCGATGATGTGGATGGTTCCCCTTGTCGTCCTCTCTTTGTACTTGTATCATTGTCTTCACTGCCTTGTAATACTGCACTTCTTCTCTTAAAACCTCCTCCACTTTGTAGAACAGGTTGACTACAACATAAGTGAATGATATTAGCCACATTTCATCAATAATATAATACTAAATAATTTACAAAGAAAATAACTCACTTGATCATTTTTTCAACCTCATTACATACAAAGCAGAGTTCCATATCGTTATGTTTAATTTTCCAAATGATGAGAATATAATAATATTATTTGTATAAGAGAATAAATAAACTAATAACTAAACTGAACTAATATTTATGTATTTCTTCATAGCTACCTACTTATTGTTAAAATTATATTTCTTATAATTTTCTGTTTCTAAAATTTTCTTCGTAACATTGTATAAAATCTTTTTTATGTCCTTATAACTTTCATTATTGTCGATTGTATAATATTTTAATCTATAATCAGCGTATTTCCATTGTTCTTGTGCAGGCGTGTTTTTTATTTTATTGAGATCATAGATTTCTATTTTAACCAAATGTGATGCATTTCTTCCGTCATCTGCATTAGTTGTAATGTAAATACTTCCATTCTCATGTGCTCTGGATATTGATGATGATATTTTCTTTTGTTTTGTTTTTTTCACTTCGAATAATGCATCTATATTTTCATTTGAGCTGGCCCTCTTCAAGGATTTAAGTTGAGGAACTTTTAATGAATCCTGACTATCTTCAGATAATGGATAGTAAAATGTTTTATATGTAGTTTCTTCCATTGTTGGGGTGAATGCATTCTACAACAACAATTAGACTGCTTTAGAATAGTATTATACATACATATCTTAATATAACAAATGATATTACTTTTTAATTTCAAAGTGAATAATAGATAAAACTTACCTCCATTGCAGCAAATCACTCAACAATTACACAACACACAAAATATATACTAATTTGACTGAATACGCCACTTCAATGATTATTTTTCTGAACAGTTCTAGCATTTTATACTAAAATATCGTAAAAGTAAATTTGTTTATGATTAGTACTGGTTTTTAAATATTGTGGTGAAACATAATGGCACTTAAATGATAAGTTCAATTATTGATAGTTTAATGGAGTCAACATTTCCAGATTGTACTAATGACTACGTAAGTATGTAGGTACAAAGTTCGTTTTCAATCAGCTTTTATATTATAATAAAATTGATGAAAATATAATTTCATCAAATGTTCATAGATTTATATTTGAATCGCTTGTAATGATATTTTGTTTTATTGTAACCATATAAGTTTTAAATACATGAATAAGATACATTAAAGCCTTATTTATTGAGTGCTTATGTTATTATGATCCACATAACTATTCAATCCTCGCAACTGACAAGACCCTGTTCTCAACTAATATGAATACAATCGAGATACAGAATTATTTGAACAAAATCGATCCCAGTATTAAAAATAATGTTTATGCGGCAAACCGATTGCCGATATATGTTGTAACGCCCTGTTATATTGTCAGCAATTTAGATAGTGATAATAAGCCAGGCACTCACTGGGTTGCAATACACATTGATGAGCAGGGTATTGGACAATACTTCGATTCATATGGTCGTCCACCTCAGGGATTCCAGCTGATGTTTTTACAAAGGAATTGCAGAATGTATAACTACAATACTGCAAGAGTACAGAATGAATATACCGCAGTGTGTGGCGAGTACTGCATAATGTATCTATACTTTAAGTTTAATAAGAAGAGTTTGAATGATTTCATCAAATATTTTGAAAATGATACAATCTGCAATGATGTTTTATTATATACTTTATTTAAATCATGTTTTAAAAATAAATAATAAATACAGAAACTGTCTTTTTAATCGTAGTAACGAATGTGATAGAGGTAATTAGTAAATTACCTGTATCACGTTCATGGAAATTTAGACATTGAGTCGCTCACCAATCATTAGCTAAATGACCAGTGATTATTAATGATTATGGTTCTATTTAATTTAAAATGCTAACTTTGAAACTATAAGAGATATCGAAAAACGGATCAGCGCAATCGCTCGGAAATACATCAAAACCCCCAGTTTGACACCAAACTTCTTTTTTTTTTTTTTTTAGTAGGCATCACGAGCAAGTGAGCCAGAATCGAGGAGCCAGAACCGGCGAATCCCTACTACTGTGAGCCAGAACCGGCGAATCCCTACTACTATTAATCCTAGAAGTGAGGGTTATCACTTTAAAACATTACAAATTGTTTAGTATAATTAAATTATGATTAATGTACAAATTTCACTAAAACCACTAATGTTTATTGAAAGAGAAGAACTAACAGTAATATAAATGACGTGGTAGAATATTAATACTCTCAAAATCTGTTTACGTTTTAATACCTAATAAAAATTTAACAGAAATTCTAAAAAATGTAAGTTCATCGCAACAAAACTTACATCTTAAGTCGATCCCTTGGAGAACGAGCCAAGACTGTTATTAATTTTGATAGCCGCTGAAGTTTTAATTAGTGCTGCGCTGTTTTCACTCAGTCCCCAAGTAAATGTTAAATATTCACTGCACGTCTCTGAAACCTTGTCCTCCAAGTTTGTATCACTATTGCTGTCTATATCAATTAAATTTATGCATTCATTTTTGCCAAAAATTTTACTATTTTGCCTTTAGAGTTCAAAAAGTTTAAATATTTTTGTTCAAAATAGGATTTAAAATTACTTATTGAACGTCAAAAAAGAGACTGCCTCAAAAGAGACCTGAGAAGAATGGACGCAAGAAACTCAGCGGGCTTTTTTTTTTAAGTTAAAATTTGGATTACAACGTAATATCGTACAATAAACATTTATAATTAAAGAGCCTGAGGGTGTTCGCTTTATTCCCAGTCCGTGGTGTCATTAAGAAAATCGTTTATGCTATAATAACCTTTCCCACACAAACGTTTTTTAACAATTCTTTTAAATTTCGCAACACATTTGTTTTGTACATTTTCTGGGATCATATTGTAGAAACATATACATCGCCCAACAAAAGACTTACTAACTCGACCCAACCGAGTAGTAGGCATAACAAGTTTATGTTTGTTCCTCGTGTTAACATTATGAATGTCACAGTTTCTAGAAAATTTCTCAATGTGCTTATGAACATACAGAACATTATCAAAAATGTATTGAGAAGCAACAGTCAAAATGTTTATTTCTTTAATTTTTTTTTAAAGTAATTGTACTTTTAGCATTTGAACAGCATAAATACGATAAATATTTCCAACTTAACCCGGGTGGAAAAATGGATTGAATTCTCATGAACAACAAACGCATGCATTTGATCTCGTGTAAGTGACACGTCTAAATGCGAGAACCGATTTGCAATCGAACGAATCGGTAATGCAGCAGCCGATGCAGCTGACGAGAAATGCCACTTTTCTTTATTAAAGCACCCCCATTGTTGCTCTGTGTGATGACCGAGTTGAGTCGACGTATATTACGAAAAGTTCTGAATTATATTTAAAGTATTACGTTACCAAATGCTATCACTGATGAAATTTGTGAAATCGCACACAAATACAAATACAAGGCGACAATAAAAGAGTTTAAAGATAAATCTATTTTTCTCATTAAAAATATAACGCCACTTTAATGAGAACATAATAAGATAAAACCAAGAATAATTTATTTTGTCGAATGTAACGTATGTGTTAAGTCGCAGTACATGCATACCTACTAAAAATATTCTTCTTCACAAAATAATAATGCAATAATACTCACAAACTGTTTCAAACTTATTTTTACAATAACTTTGAAATAATTTGATCTGATAACTTAGATTTATATCTTAAACGACTCAATCTTTTAAGAAATGATAGATATATATAGGTAGACTGTTAAAAAGTAATGCGCGGTCGTAAATAAACACACGTTTGCCATAATTTGTTCTAGTCTCAGGTAGTATCAAGTAGCTGGCCCGTCTCGTGCTGCGTTTAGACAAATGTTTAGTTTGAGTGAGTAAGATTGATGAATGGATGAAAATCTTTTGTAACAGTACTCATATACATGTATGTTAAGCGTAAAGTTGTTTTATATTTATGAGGTTAGTTTGTTTGTATATTTTAGAAGTAGGTGTTAAATAAGCATTATGATTTCAATATGCATATGGTAATGTTATTTATATTTTTATGAGTCTGCAATTCAGCTAGCCTAATTTCAGCACTGCCCAATTTTCAATACGATGTGGAAGGTGTGATTTAGCTAATGAATTATATATTAGCATTCGAACTTTATCTTTATCATATTTATTTATAATAAATCATAATATGCCACGAACGGACTCATTAGAGAAGAGACTTATTACGGTACAAATTGTATTGAGACTAGAAAAATAACTGAACAATTTGCTATCTTTAAAGTTATATCTCTCTCTTCTGGGATTAATTTCATTAAATTTGTAACCAAAATTTATAAACGATGCGGGACTCGAATCCGCGACCTCTCGGGTTCCTTCCAACCGCTCTTCCACTGAGCGAACCGTTCGAGTGACGTATGGTTAGTCGTGGTATGTTTTTTTCAATCCTCAGGTCAATCTTGATAACTTGCTCAACCCTGATTCTGATAGTTTGAAATTAACTTGACATGTCTCTCTTTCAAATCTAAGCAATTTCTTATCTTAGAGTAATACTCCTCACTCTGGGATTAATAAAATTTATTTTTCAATCAAAAAACTATCGTCGCATCGTTCATCGTGTCGAATCACGCATCGTTCATAAATTTTGGCTACAAATTTTATAAAAAAAAAATATCTTCTAAAAATCCTCATCAGTGATCTCTTACCTAGCTGGTTAATAAAGATATATTACAATTGTCAGCTGAAATAGAAAAGCTCACATTTTCCATCTGATTACAAAACAACATAAAACAACAGTTACGACATTCTGTAGCACCGGTAATAAACTGGAGTAATAAAAGTAACAGCAGGAAGAGTAACGAAGTGGATTTTACAATATTTTATGGATTTTAAAATAGATGAGTAGCTGGAAATAATTCCAATTCAATGGGTGAGCTCTCTTAATGGAGTCGGAGAGAAGACAAAGTAGTTTTTGGAAGAGATTCAATGTTTGTGTAAGTTTTAAAGATATATAATATAGTAATGAACAATCAGTAAGTAAGTACAAAATCATACTACGAAAAGGGGTAGGTAGTCAATGGCAATGTTATTACTACGCCTCTGCTGTCTGTCCGTCTGTCCGTCCGTCTGTCAGCAGTTTGTATTTCATAAACCGCATGAGGCAAGAAGCTGTAATTTGAACAGGGTCTATTTGTATTGACGGTATCACACTGTACATGCAAATAAATTTTTGTAGTTATACTTCTTTTGGTTATAATTTTTACGATACGCGCTCAAACCGTCACGTAAATTCGAAACTCTGATGTTAGCTGTCAACTAGACTATTTGTATCATATTTCAGCTACCAATCCTCTTGTAACTCATATTATGTCTACTGAACCACAACCAATGGACATGAATTAAATACATTTCAATTTATATGTACAGGTTTATAAAAAAAATCTCTCTAATTGTATAAAAATATTTTAATGATAATTAATTACATATTATTTTACTTAATAATGCAGTATAGTAATATTTTCATTGGTTATATTTAATATTTTCTTTATTTATTTATTTATTAAGGCTTACCAACTAGATACATAATTTTACATATATGAATAAGATAAACATTAATAAGTGTTACTATTTACATATCTAAATTAAAGGTATGCACGTCGTTACTAAACTAAAAAACTAATGCTAAAAACAAATTAGAAAAATAACAATAATGAATTTACTACTAATACTAATTACATAGTTACTAATCTATATTTAAGCCTTTTAATGACAAGGACAGCAGTTTTTTATAAAAGTTAATATTTGAAAATATATAGATGTTATGATCTAATTCAAAATATTTTATTATAGCTTACACATATGAGTTGAATGCGAGAGTTTTCTATAAAATTTTATAAATATTGGGGAATAAATACCTGTTCGACAAAATAAAAATTATGTTTTTCTAAAAACGTAAAATGGCACGAGGAATTATAAATATAAGGATTTTTGTTTTATTACGCCTATTGAGTGCCACGACGTACGCTGCCGAGACCGTTCGCTGTCATTAGCTGCGTCAGTAACGTAGCATAAGTAATAAAATTTAACAACAGAGCGTGTAAAACTTGTTGCAAAGAACACAAAAAAATTTATTACCAATATATAATATTATAACTATGTAATAAATAATCATTAAATAAATATGTTTCACTCCCAAACGTAAAGCACACAATAAAAAAACACATACAATAAAAATTTAAACATAATATATTTTACTTTTTTTTCGGACCAACCCTAGCGCTCCACGTAGGTATATATTTCAAGGCGACGTTACTGTTCTAGTACTTCTATTGATTCACCGGTCTTGTGATTTCTCTAATGTTACAAGAAAGGTGACACCTATAAGATGAAAGCACAACCAGTGAGTGCTACATACATTTTATTAATTATTATATCATAACAAATATTTGTGCCATTTTCGGCAGCTCGTTCACGACCGCTGTTAATTAGGTATGTGCGAGCCAACAGTCCCTACACTGTCAGAATACGTAATCAAGCCCCGGGATCCTTTCAACGAGAACAAATTAAAAATAGAATCCCTCGTTTGTATTCAATCAGTGATACGTCGAACATAATTCATGAGTTTCAATCCAAAAGATTACAAAATAATTTACCAATCGGTAACCGGTATTCGATTTTAACAACGCTATTTAAAATGTTATTTAAACCATAGTTAATCCTTCCATACATACAAATAAGATTAATAAATCAATGAATGTAAATAGTTAGTTGCAATAGAACTTCCGTAATTTATTTTATATCGCATTTAATTTCATTTAAAACACTTTTTAAAGGATTAAGTTTGTGATCTTTTCAGAGCACGTTTTCGGGGGCACTGCGGTTGAACGCTGGATTAACTAATATAATAATTATAATGTAACCTTTTACGCAAAAACTAAATTGAAAAATACTGTATATATAGTTACAATTACAAGCATTTTAATCCTCTTAAAGTATTTTAATTCATTAACTTAATAGTATTACTTAGTTTTCATCACATCGTACAGATTTGTATCTAATTTTCGCGCTCAGTTGGAGAATGTAAAACTTAAATTGTATTCACGTTTTACATGTACAAAGATACCACGAAAATATCACCAACTACTGTAGGTCTAGAAATTTTCAATCTGTTTTAATTCCTGTATGCAGACTGCAACATCAGATTAATTTTTAATCGGCGAAAGGCTTAAAAAATAGCAAATATGAAATTTGAAATGAATTTTTTTTTATTTGCAAGAAACATTGTACTTAAGATGTTAACATAATATAATAATATGATAATCCAATATGTTTCGTCAATTGATATGCAAAATATATTATAAAATTGTCTAAATACCAACACACTACTGTTATACTGAAACATGTCGGATTTTACAATGCTATCATTAATATTTATAAAATTAAAATATAATGATATTATAATATAAGACGTAAGTAATTTAATAATCTATTTAGTACCTATGTATAATGTTAACAAATTCAATATCATAAATAATTTATTTATATTATTATTAAATAGGCTAATTCATAAAACCTAATAATTTATTTTGTATTCAAAAGTTCATTTAAACTATAAAAGCACTTATTTATTAACCACTGATGCAGTCTTCTTTCAAAAACTATGAAAGGTAAATCTTTAAATTCATTAGGCAATTTATTATATATTTTCATAGACATGCTGTAACAATTTCTACTAAAAGTTGCAGTTTTACAGAACGGAATTATGAGTCTATTTAGATACCTTGGGTTTAAAACTTTCTGGCTTTTTTGTATAGAAATCAGACATATGTTTTTGAACAAACAGGCTTATCTTATATATACATGCAGATGTGATTGGAATGAAACAAACACTTAATGTTCCATGAAGATTGCCAATACACCAGTGAAGAAAGCATTCAAATCGGTTAAGTCTTTGCTGAGATTAGTGTGAATCAATAAGTAGTCAAAACTTGGGACTACTTCTTTTCAGGCCTTGGTTTTATATATATATTATATAATATAAATCATGTTTGAGTATATAATTGACAGTCGTGGCACGGCGCTGGTCCACTGCCACTATTGCCACTGCTCTTCAGCCAAAAAATGCATTTATGGATGCTGGATGCGCTCTCTAACCAACAATCTACACAATAGCCGATGGATAAACGTTTCAAGCTGAAGACAGTTAATAGAAGCGATACCTGCACTATCACTCAAACTGACACGTTGACTTATCAGCTTAAGCAGATATGATAGCTGTATCATGGTGGTTACTCATCACCAGCATCGGCGTAACGGACATCCCTAAGTGCAGAACTGGCCGAACACGAAACCATCACTCACGTAATACTGCTATGTGAAGGAGTCGTCAACTGAGGGGAATAAGCCTTAATAAATACAAGGTCACTCGGAGAAGTTTGTGAACATCCCGGGAGTGCTCTGAGCTCCTGGGTGGAGCTGGGCTGGACCCAACTAAGTGTGGTTTAATTGGAGATACAGGATCCCCTATATCATACCAGTAATAGCACAGCTACGATTAGATTATATTAAAAAATATAAAGTAAAAAAGAATAAGGTGTAAAAGAGTGCTTTGTACAGCTCTGAAGTATTTGCATCAAACAATATCCAAGCTATTCCAAGTAAAGCTCAAAGCCACTGTCATTGTATGTTCCTAGTTAAACTTCATTAGAGACACCAAAATAAACAACGTCGTCATTTTGGGTGCATCTAAATCAAACTTAATTTAAGCGGAGACTTAATTGCGCTTTAATCAGTTAGCTTGTCTAAGTTAAACAAACTGGGCTAAGTTAAACACGCTCACCGCGTTAGCTATAAGTGCGCTTCAGTGTAAGGTTGTACGGCGGCGTGACATTACACGAGCCAGCCAGGCAAATCACATTCTATCTAAAGCACAATGAACGGTGTTTTCACGCTCTATCGACCTCTGTTCATTTCACAAACGCTATAGACTTGTTAAATAAGTTTTCAAATTCTCTTTGATCGGACCTATTATGTATAACAGTTTACTTCAGTTAAGATGAATGATGATTTATGGATATTTTGCATGCACTGACCCCGAAGATATAGTCTCATCAAGATATCAACTAATTTCGGGGTCAGAGGTCCGATCCATATTGATATCACTGCAATACCGTTTTTAATTTGATTACAATTAACAATAAAACCATGCAAATAATTAATTTATTGCGGTGAGTGTAAAGAAATGGAAAAAAAGTATTTATTATTATCTATTTTATATAGTTATTCCGGATCTTACCACTCAGGCATTGAATATCTAGACTTGAGTTTCGTGTATAAGATCTGTTTGTGTGAAAAAAATCTTTTAACACTTTATTTGTCTTACAAGTTTAAGTTTACTTCTGCATGTCTATAACAATATTAAGAAACGGTTGTACAATAGATTCCACACTGACGACAGTCAAATTTTTTAAATGATTATGAAGTGTTCTTCTTATGTCTTTTTTTTTACTTTGTGGATATTGATCGCGACCGATCTGTCATGCTCAGATATGTAACGATCGTTCGGGCAATTTCGGCTTGAGTCGACTAAAATAATGTGAAGAGTCATCATAGTAAATTTATTACATACCCTTATATATTAATATAAAATATGATACAAGTGAGATAAGGTGCTCACTATACAAGAAGCTGTCTGTTCACTAGACACTCGGCTGATTTAAGATGCTCACGAGTTTCATACGCACTTTTCTAAGTATTTCTGGTGGTGGTAAATCTATCAATTGTTGATATTTTGTGGTAAAATTTGACATTTTAACAATTATTTACCACACAGCAAAAACTAATGCGATGCAAACAAAATATGGAAAGTATGGGAAATGGCGCGCAAGATATTTTTTGCAGGCGCCACATGTATACAGCCTGCTTTAAAATTATTATTTAAGGAACAAAATGCATATATTTTACAACAAATTATTGCGAATTATAAATAATTTGATAAAAATTAATGTTTTTTTTGTCTTATTAGGGACACAATAACATTTGTTTATTCCAAAAATGTAAATGGATTTTCAGTGGCATTAAACCTCTTTGCCTCTTTTTACAAAAAATAACTGGATGACACGGGTAAATTGATATATATATATTGCAGTTAGGTAGTAACTTAACTGTGTAGGGATAATTATATTAAGTACTTGTGGGTATATTAAGTACACGTGATTATGTACGTGTGTATTATAGTTCGGCTTATGGTCCTAAAACTATATAATAAGAGCAAGGGTGTTGAAAAATATATTTACCCCCTCATTAAATAATACAACATTATCTCACGTAAGCCGGGCTCACCTTCGTCAAAGTAACTCAAAACTCTCAACATTATTTTTAGTGTTTTGTATTTTCTTGAGGAAATTTAAATACAAGAAATTTGCATGGAAATCTTTTATGCATAAGGAAAACGCCCTCTCTATTATCTTGTTATTTGGATTCTTAGATTGTACCGGCAATAAGTAACTACAAAATTGTTCGTGATAAGTTATTTTTTTTTAAATTAGGAATTAAACTTACATTGGAGTAAAGACGTAATTATTTCTTTATTTTTTTGGATTTGATTTTGAAAATTCTGTTACCAATAGAAAGGCCCATTATTTGTGAGTATTATGGGCTAATATTAACTTTTTCCTAGTCTTTTTCGTAGTCGGATTTTCAAAGTAAGTTGGAGAAAAAACAAACGAAAACGTTTCTTACGAAAACAGCCTTAATAATGATAAGTATATTAATAATAATATATCTATTTATTTTCTCCTCACAAAAGATCTTAAAATTAAAACAGTACATAAGTGTTACAATTTTAACAGCTGGTATTTTGTGAGGAGCTGGTGTCTGAAGTAAGTTGATCCCGTATAACAGATTACCAGGAGGCCCTTAGATATAAGGATCAAAATTTGTAAAACTTTACACATGACGTGTAGTATAGTTACGTATATAAACGTCATTTATGTTAAAAGCTTACGATCGTTACTAAAATACGCTATTAAATCATTCACAATAATAAATAGATAATATCATTGTCGGTCGGCAAGTAAGGTGCTCATGAAGCTGGCAACGTTACCTCTCTGTATGGCCAAACTCGTCATTTTATAGAGGTGCTTTTTATGACAATAAAGAACGACGTTTTTCTTTTATATTAAGTAATACACATTAAATTAAACTTATATTATGTATTCCGACGACCTTTTGTACACGTTTAAACACGAATGAGTTTATGTATGTACAAGAATTATGATATGTGTATGTAATTTGTTAAAAATAAATATATAAATAAAATAAATATGAACATTGAATCTCCATTACATTTAGACAGGTACTTAAAATGCTATATATTTCCAAAGCATCAACAATAAAAAGAAACGTCCCTTATATCATAATATTATGACAGACTTGTGACAAAAGATATCTCACGTTTAAAAGCTTCCACGTAGAAATGTGTCACGAGTATAAATCCAATATTAAATGTGACATGACGCAGAAAGCAACAAGTGACAGGGACATATTTTTGGAGAATTATCCGACACGCTATTAAATGGTCGGCCTTTCCGATACCTGCCCACAAAAGAGGCTTATATAAAGAAGGTATTTGAATACAGGCTACCTCGTTGACAGACTTACTTATTACGTAAGAGTTCGCCTGATGAAGTAGAGTATTATTGCTTTTTACTCTAGTAAGCATTGAAAATTGTATCTTATTGTTTATTTCAATAAAACAATTATTACAATAAACCTTTAGTGTTAATGGAGAAATTCCATTCAGCCTAATACAATTTTCTAGGCTTTTCTTAATAATTATTCGCAAATAGATCGCATTTGCTTAATAATTATTCAAACATGATTTCATTCAAAATTGTTTTAAGCAATTATTTTGTATGATTTGCTTGTTTTAATTGTGTATTAATTAATTTGCTACTTAAAAATGAAGCTTATTACAGTGTCTAAATATAATAAACTTAATAATGTTTGTATTGATGGCTTGGCACCCTAACTACTGAGCTAGGTTTAGGGTTCGAATCACGGCAGTAGCTAATGTTTGTATGATGAATATTAATGTTTGTTTGAGTCATGGATGTTAATATGTATTTATGTATATTTATTGTATTATATATCGTTATCTGGTATTCTACCGGGTATAAGTAATTTAGAGCTAGACAAGACTATTATGTTAAGTGTGCCCATAAAATTACTATTTTTAAAACATAATATTTTTTACTTAATTTTTTCGGCAAATCCTTTACTCACATATGAACGAGGCTATGCAAGTAAATACATGACTGCATAGACGGTTGCCGATAAGTATGGGCGACACACGGTCACGTTACGGTCACCGTGCCATGTGAAAGCTGTCATGATTGTAGCTCATACATATCTACTTAACACGGCACGGTCACCGTGCCATGTGAAAGCTGTCATGATTGTAGCTCATACAATTCTACTTAACACGGCACTGTCACCGTTCCATTTAAAAGCTGTCATGATTGTAGCTCATATATATCTACTTAACACGGCACGGTCACCGTGCCATGTGAAAGCTGTCATGATTGTAGCTCATACATTTCTACTTAACACGGCACTCATACAATTTGTAACTCAACACGGTACGGTCACTTTTGAAGTGAAACTTCTTTATAGATGCATGAGAGAAATTTTATAGCAAATCGTCACGATTCTCAGCTACGCACCATTTTTCAAGATGGCCGCCGCGCATATTTATGATTTCAATAATTTTAGTTCCATGTGGCACAAAAATTTCCGAAAGATGCCTATAAGTTGTTTGGCATTAGGGTTATCATTATGCATGCATACGTATAGCCGAGATAAAGAATTTTTCACCGCAGCCATCTTGGAATTAAAAAAATGATCCCAAATTCGTTCTCTGCACCATAGAAAACCTCGGATATAACTGGGAACGGCGCTTCTATCGTATCGCTTTCTCGTTTCATCAAGTTTCAAAAAACAACGATTCTAAAGAACTTCTTTTCTAACACTTCAAAAATTATTGCAACAATAATTCAATACGTGATGTTTTTTTTTAATTCATAATTTATATTTTATTTCTTCTTTCTTTGTTACATATAATCTAATATTGCTTACAATTTACTCATTTACGGTAATGTCTATTTACTTGCAACATTATTTGGCTGTCTGTGTGCGTGTTGGCGAATGTAAGTACGTGACGCTCACGCACACATTAATTATAATGTTACTTCTATATTGACAGGAACTATGAATGAAACTATCGTTCTGAGCGTTATTATTCTATGAATTGCAATATTATTTTGCTATAAGTTCCGTGCAAATAAAGGACGTAAATAACTTGAGGTCAGACTATTTCGTGTTCGAATGTTACGTGAGCTAAGTTAGTAAGAATATAGAGTTAAGTTAAGTGGCGCGTTTTTAATGTCGACATTTAATGAATACAAGGGTAGAACTACTTAACCATAATATTAAAAAAAATGGTTTGCACCTGGAGTGCCGGCAGAAGTGAAAACTTAACATTAACGTTGTGCATTTTTGAAATTTTGAAATGATTTCGCACGAATTGATTTACTTAACAGAATAAAAAAAATGTTACTCGAATAACACTGGATTTCAACTGCTATGAAAGATATTACTACAGAGTAGTGATGGATACTTACATACATACATGTAAATGAGATAGCAATAGTCTGTGACGTGTGTTATGTTTTCTTTCTGGACGCTTTGTACAACGTAATAGACAACAACGCCCCATATTTTAATAATAACTGAAATCACCATGGCAACAATTATTTGTTGGGAGCCGATGAACTGGGTCCAAAAAAATTGCATACGTGTAAGGCATAGCAGATATTGTAATGTATCTCGCTTACTCTCAATGCAAATCTAATTTATGTATCTTTGTCACATTATTATTGTAATTTTAGTGCTGCATCTATTGTTCATCTTCTATCTACGCTATCACCGCTACCATATTTATGTTCTCCTGGTGTCTATGTAGTAATACTTCTTGCGAATGACGTCAGAATAAATTAAGGTATTTAGCGTCATACATAAGACAATCTCCTCTTCAACTGTGTTTCCCTGGTACCAATTTTTATTTATATAGACGCATTCGCGGTCTGCTATATATACATTCATATATGCACACACTATAACTGCGTCTCGGAACGATGTCACGAGTCCAGAGATTTTATCTCAACTAAAAATATGGGTACCGCGCTAAAAGAAGATTTCACTTCAAAATTTTCTTAAAATTAAAGTAAATAATTGATATTCAAACAAAGAAATGATACATTTAGATAATAAAATTTTAATCACCCTTACGTGGACGCTATTCTCCTACGAGTTGTGACGGCTACGGCGCGGCGCGGCGTGGAAGAAGTAGATGTAGGTCTACGCTAGCTCGAGGCTACAAGATTACTACAGGATGTTCTGAATAGATTATAGAAAATTGGTTTATTTAAGTGAATTATGTGTTGATATTTTTGAATTGACTTTTTTATGATTAAGGATAAGTAGCTCTACCGTTGTATTCATTTAATGTTGCCATTGTAGGGTCACACTGTATACAATACGAGTTGAGCCTTTTTAAAATGTACAAGTATGGCAGTAACCTCATTAGTGTTGTTATGAGAGGCTGAATGAGCATGAACTGATGTGAATAATGAAGTTATATTATGTGCGAATGAACATACGTCATTAGGTTCATTTTGAAGTAACTGGATTATTATGTTGTGATTTATTTATTATGTTTGAAATGTTTTCTGTTATAAAAGTTGATATTTGGTGGTAGTCATCATTGTATTAAAAAAATGTTTTTTTTTGTTATAAGCTAAGTGAAAAATTACTTTAAGTAAAGAAACTTATTCGATATTAAGTACAAAACGATATAATATATAATGAGGTAGCATTTGTCTGTTGATAAGTGACAGAGAAATTTTAGTAAGTAATATTTATAATCTATAATGTCATGATTTTTAACGAAATATTACATGTTTGTTTGCCTCTAATATTAAAACATGAACAAAACGTGCGACTTATCTTATTGCAAATTTCAAAGTTCTAGGTCAACAAAAATACCCCATTAATTTTGATTCAGTTGAGAGTGTCGATATATACGTTTTTTACGCCATGATCGGCCGTATCTTTTTTTACGTTACTGATTTTACTTAGACTGTGTACTTACTTGAGAATATCTTTTTAATTTAAACTCAACAACGGATGGATGAACAACAAAGTGATCCTTACAATTAACCAGTTTCAGTGTATATAACTAATATTTATCTTCGATATTCCACAGTCCCAAGCCAAATTATAACAGCCCTAGCCGTACACATTAACTTATAACAATAATTTACATATATACAAGACAATTTACATGTTTGTAATTCAAAGCATACGATACACTTAACGTAGTAAATATTTAACAGAGGAAAACTAACTCAGCAATAGCTTAATTGTAGTGAAACATCGTTGGTAGCACTTATTACGTATAAACAAGGTCTATTTTGGCGAGTAGTTTTAGTAATATTTGCCATCTCCGAGCTTCAAGAACAAACTAACAGTGGAATATGGCGGTAAATAACTAGAAACTCATTTTCCCTAATGTTTATTTATATTATGTGATATACTTGGCCATTAGAATTTAGTTTTCATAATAATTATTGCGAAACTGAAGTGGCAGTGGGCGGGGCACATAGTTCGACGGACAGTTGGCCGTTGGGGCAATAAGTCCTTGAATGACGACCACGTACCGGTACCCGGTCGTCCCAGTGGCTGACCCAGCAAACGTTGTATTGCCGATATTAAAATCGCGATACAAAAGTAACTGTTGATCGTAGATGGGTGAAAATTTTAAGTTGTATGTATTTTTTAATGCTGACTCATAATCAAACAAATTTAAAAAAAATAGTCAAAAAAATTTAAAAGAATTTTCGTGTGGACCACCCTTAACATTTAGATGTTGTCCGATTCTCAGACGTACCCAATATGCACTCAAGATTTCATGAGAATCGGTCACGCCGTTTCGGAGGAGTTCAAAGTTTAACACCATGACACGAGAATTTTATATATTAGATATATAAATAAAATGATAGAGGTTTTCATTCCATTCACGGAAAACTTATGGATAGATTTCAATTAAATCTTCAAAGTTTTAGGAAGAAAATATCCTGTGCATATAGTATAGGAACAGAAAAAACTAGTATAAGTGCTATGTGGGCGTTACCCTGTCGTCAGTATTGTGTACAACTGTACCTACTCGAGGCTCAAGTGAGACCAGTCATTTGATGTCAAGTGAAGCATAATTATCTTTAAAAAAAATACAAAATACGCAGTAAAAATATGTCCAACGAAGGGAATTCATATCATCAGTTATCATAATTTTCCGATTTAAATTTAATTAATATTTTTATGTGTTGTACAAAAATATACAATGAAAAATGAACCATAATATTACGACGTATGATTCATTTAGCTTTACGTTTAATCGATGTAACTTATGTTAGAGTAATTAATGTAAGTAC
Source organism: Leptidea sinapis (assembly GCF_905404315.1). Taxonomy (NCBI): domain Eukaryota; kingdom Metazoa; phylum Arthropoda; class Insecta; order Lepidoptera; family Pieridae; genus Leptidea; species Leptidea sinapis. The sequence goes on along the minus strand of NC_066281.1, from coordinate 735,817 downwards.
AATAAAAATATCTTGGTGCATGCATGTACATAAATATATAATTGTAATAAATAAATTTTATCTTTACAAATTGTATTCACAGTTTTTTTTATGGAATAGGAATTGGAATACAAACTTTCAAAGTGGCACTTCAACTGCGCCCGTCACCTTTAGACATAAGATGTCAAGTCTCATTTGCCTAGTAATTTCACTAGCTACGGCGCCCTTTAGAACGAAAGACAGAAATATTTACACATTACTGCTTCACGGCAGAAATAGGCGCTGTTATGGTACCCATAATCTAGCCAAGTGCAAAGGAGCCTCTCACTAGTAAATACGTCACATCATGGAGTAGAGGAAATACGTCATAGAATTGTTAAACTTAGATCGAAAACCATGAATTCTGGTAATGTTTGCCATCATTGTAGCATATGTACACCATATTAATATGTATTATAATACCTAATACATAAATCCTATTAATATTATAAATGTGAAAGTTTGTATGTCTGGATGTATGTTTGAACTTCTTTAACGCAAACACTACTGAATGGATTTTGATGAAACTTTGCAATAATATAGCTTACACAACAGAATAACATATAGGCTATAATTTATAAAAATATTGTGTGAATTATCTATACGTTTAAATAAAATTGGAGTGTCTGTTTGTAATATTGAAATAACCGATTTTTACTAAATGTATATTATGAATATATACATACACCAAAATAACATTTTTTACAATTTTTCTCTGTCTGTCTGTCTGTTTGTTCCGGCTAATCCGGAGACTTTTATTGGCAGGTAGCTGATGTAATAAGGAGTACCTTAGGCTACGTTTATTTTTGAAAAATAAAGCAATGTCCAAGAAAAGGTCTAACTCTAAAAATAATTTATATAGTTGGAAGCTGACATCGCTAAAGTCAAACAGAATTGTTCATTGTTCACAGCGAGGCTTCATTTTACAGAATTCTAGTGCTCTTCTATATTGTCAACTAGTAGATGTTATTATTGCTACTGTGATTTATTTCAAGCTGAGTAGTTTATTACTTTATCATTTGAACATATTTTCTTGTAATATATTTAACTAACGTACAAAGTCTCTCTCTTGTTTGTTCAAAGTTTGTTCCTGATTTATAGATATATGATAGTTAGTCTTTCCATCTATGTTTATAAGGGAAACTTAAACGCAATATTCCTAAATTTCTAGACCTCAGATTTACTTGGAAATTTACACACGTGTCATGTCCTTTGTAAATGCAATATTTTCCTCACTTTGATCATAAACCTAAGAGATACAAAGGATACCAAAAATACCTTTTGTAAAATGATTACAAGAAAGTTAAACAGGGCAATTAAAGTGCATTAATAAAATCAGTTTCCGTCTTCTCATATGATTTGTCTTATAATTAATTTGTGACATTTTAAATTAATGATATATCTTCATTAATAACAAGTTACCATCAGTCTACAATAATCGTATAGTCAATTAAAAAGTCAAATACTGAATTTGTATAATTAATTGCAGTACTGTCGCATTTTGTGTTGTAAAATAATTATGTTTAATTATATTACTTACAGTAAATAATGACACATTTACATATGTTGTATAAATCTGTGATATGAATCAGTAATTCAGTATTGGCATGACAACACGATGGCTCCACTGGGAGAAACGTGTATAGAATTTCCGGTGAGAGTGGTTGAATAACAAATTCACACAGATTGTTCTACCAGAAGTGAATAATTTGTGAGTTTGTTTTTATTGTATTATCTTTGATTAACGCGAGTGTTACACATTTAAATAAAACACTTTTAAAGGATTAAAACACGTGTAATTGAAAACTGTTTTTACATTAGATTCTTGCGTAAAAGTTACATTTTTATTTTAGTTAACCCGACGTTTCAAGACCTTTCCAGATCCTTTCAAGGGGACTGCAGATGAAACGCAAAAATCTAATGTAAAAACAATTACAATCACACGCGTTTGAATCTTTTACAAGTATTTTATTAAAATTTCTTTTTATTGTTTGTGTATCAAATAATTTATTAAACTGTTAAATCGCACAGTTGTACTCTTTCAAATATTTTCATAAATCTCGCAATTCATTATTTATTTATTTTTTAACATAATTATTATTTCAAAAACCATTACAAATACGTTTGACACGGCACAAATTGTTTGCGCTTCAACAATTAACACTTGCACAATAAGTTTCAAATTAATGTGGTCCTCGTTTAATATATTATATAAGCTTGGTTGTAAATTAAAATTATTTGTTCATTGATGCACCTACAATAAATTTTAAGTTCATGTGTCACTGGTTGATTGTTATTGTAAATTGAGTGTAAATAAAAATATTATGTGTTCACGGTGATACTGATTATGGAGACATTCTTATGTGCTTATTTCTTTCCCATTGCGTCCTTTACGTGAATATGGAAGTATCTTTTTTTGTTTCTAAGTAAACAAATGATCATAAATTTGATGGCTGTAACCGTAGAAGTAATTTTATATGAAGGTATACAATCAGTCCAAAAAAAATTATAAACACAAAAAATGTGTAAATAAAATTAAAATCATACTTTTTTAAACAACCTGTATATTAGTTTATAACTTTTTGTCTTGAGTTGCCTTTCGTTGTCTAAGTCGCGATTGGTACGTAGCGTGTCGTGCCACACGCAATTGAGAACTTAATTGAACATTATAAAGAAGAATATTGTTTACTCATTAATAGATTTAAACAAACGGTCTCTCTTATGTAAACATTGTCGGTAAACAATAATAGTTTTTCCTCTTATGCTGAACAAACCTCTTAAGCTATACCCTCGATCGTACGTGTCACCTGATGTCAAGAGATCCCCGCAGTCCACATTCTCTTGCAACACCAGAAGAATCACAGGAGCGTTGCGAACCTTTAAGGAAGGTGTAAGCGCTATTCTTGAAGATACCCATGTCTTATGGTCATGGAAACACCGCACATAGAACCTGATTCCACAACTTGGTTGTACTTGGAAGAAAGTTGAGATGATATGATAATGAATCAGGAATGTTATTACGTAAATACTGTTATTGTTACAACCAATCATATTTCCTTATTCTATCTGATATCAAATTTTAAATAAGAATATCTTAAACCTTGAAACATATAGCGTAATTATCTGAAATAGTGATTCAGATTTATCGATTGAGTTTATTAATCTGTCTTAAATTGGAAACTCGTACGTGACACGAACGAATTCGGTTTATTTTCGAAAAGGAACTGAATTATTGAAGATACTTTATTTTAACGACACGATAAAGTTGTAATTATCCGAGTAATAATGGAATTTTAAAGCTACTTTCATTTTACGCAATACCTGACGACCCTGTTAAAATGTTTGGACACATTTTAAAATGTGTAAAATATTTTCATACAATTTTGAGAACTTTTGATTAAGTTGAAAATTTTGATAACGGGTGAGCTTTAGTAAGAGATGTAATTAATTAGTCAGATAGAATCTGAGTCCCGAGCAGCAAATAATAGTAATACAGAAGCAATTCCTAAATTTTTCGCAAAAGTAAATGTAATTCATTTAAAAAATTAATACGTTGTGGAACTAGTTGTTTTATACTATGTTTGTTATTTAGGAAAAATGTTATGTATTAACCGATTTTGAAAGTTTTTCCTGGGTTTAAATTACAATTACTAATAATAGTACTAACAATAAGTGTTGGTAGGTCGGTTAGAGCGTCGGACATTTATTGTTGATATCACCGTTTCGTGTTATGATAACCTCGTGAAAGCCGAGATAGACAAATTATCGAAGTACGTAGCCCTCGCACACGAGGTTACAGACGTTGGATATTGATTTAACAATAGTCCTAAAAGTCCAAGTACAATTTCCGTAACCGGTCTAATAGCAAAGAGTCTCGAGCATTAACTAAAGACACTTTCGCTTACTAATTGGGCTAAGGAGCAGATACAGAATGGAGCTGTTTCAGCTTAGCCTGTCGCCCCAACCACGCACCGGCGGAATTCTTATTTGCCGGCGGGACTCTAGTTTATCTTAATATATATATTTCTTTTGTTTGTCTGTTGTAACTGAACTCCTCCAAAACGGCTGGACTGATTTTAATGAAACTTTCTGTGTTTCTTCTGGTGGATTCGAGAATGGTTAAGATTCACAATTATTGAACTACCTCCTAAACCGCTGGACCAATTTTGATGCTTGTTTTGTGTGTTTCAGTGAATTTGTGATAGGTGTGAATGTTCAGGTGGATTCGAGAATGGTTTAGATTCACAATTGAACTACCTCCTAAACGTCTGGACCGATTTTGATGATTTTTTGTGTGTTCCAGTAAATTTGAGATTGGTTTAGATTCTCAATTCCGTCCATATAATATACTTCCCCAGCTCATGTGTATGTTAATGAACTCCTCCTAACGGCTGGACCGATTTTTCAAATTTAAGACGCTTGTACAGGACAACGTGTGTCGCGTCCACTATTATACATATATATATCATCAGGACGTGTTATCTCGCCAGTCTCAGAGACTCATGCCAGATTTTGGCGAGACAACACGTCCTGAGGATGCCTCGTGTAGAGACAAAACACGTGTCGAATTGTTTAAAGACAAATATTGGCGGAATTAACACTAAAGAAAACTAAAATCATTTGTCTAAAAAGTTAGTCTATATGAGCCAAAATATGACCGCATTGTACAAAATGTGCCGTTGTATAGTCCTATATCAACTATGCTTTGGCACGGGGAAGGGCGCTGGGACGCAACTTGCGTTAACACTCTTGCTTCTTCTCATATCCAAGTTACGTCAGTTGGTACTGGGGTTGCTGCTTTGACTACAGAAGATAGCAAACATCGTTAATATGTTGCCGTTTGGTTTCGAGACACATGGCCCGTGGGGACCAGAGGCGCAGAGAATGTACAAAGTACTATCTACGAGCCTCAATACTGCAAACCCAAACGCTGGCAGCTATTTCGGTCAACGGATCAGTCTAGCTATCCAACGTGGAAATGTTGGTGCACTTCCCCGTAACGATAGTTTTAATTTAATGTAGTTGTAGTATATGCGACTATAAATACATTTTTTTTTTCATTGAGTTCTATTTATCACACTTATAAACATAAGAAGTTGCCACTTCAGCAAAGTTTCAAAAAAATATTTTTTCACTTCTAAATCAATTATTACAGATTTAACACACTATATTATTAACAATTTATACAAATCAGTGCAACATAAATACTCAAAAATTAGGAGGTGCTATCAAGCCTTTTCCAACCGCCAAATCCCATCATGAACACAAACAGACAACACGCTCCTCTTTTGTTCTGGTGTCAGTCAGTCAGCTGTGAAAACTGATTTTTTTCATTTGCAACAAACAGAAACTATCAGAACGTTATAGGGTCGATTAAGTAAACAATAATAAACTATGGATTAATAAAGGACTCGGTAGAATATATCCGTTGTAGTCAATAATACTTTAATTAATGTGTGTGAAACTAGTGAAACATGTTTACAGCAATGTTTTACATTATTAAGTGGCTTTGCGATGCTTCATGAATGATTAAATCGCGTACCGCACACATTCCGGTTATAGTCGAGAGTTATTTTCATAGTTGAATATTGATAACTTAGGTTTAAAATAAAATAGCTTCATTGTACTCCTGCGCTTCGTAGTTTAGTAGTTATTGATTGTGATTAACCAAATTCTTATTTATTTGTTAGGTTTGTCAAAAGATTTACATCTTAGTTGTGACCAGAATTCACATTCATGTTCAAATAGAGATGCAGATCCAATTAGAGACAAACACAGCTTCCGTTTAAAACAATATCGGTAGGTTATAGTTATAAGATTTGTTTTGATCGGTAGGCTAAGGATTAAATATAAATAAAAATATAGATCCCTAATAATTATATGGACAATTTCGAATATAAAATAATTTTGAGTTCAGTTAAAGTTTTACAAAAAATATCTACACTAGTAGCGTGACAGAGTGTTGTTGTGTCCGCGACACATCCTGGACACCAAGCCGTTTTGACCCAAATTGGTTCTGGTCTTCATTACATTAAAGGACAGAACAGGTCTGGGGACAACCAAGAATATCTGTGCTAACAAGCAAGGGCAATCCATGAATTTGAACAGCAATATTTGATCCGAAAACTTTCAAACTTTCCACTGGATTTTTTATAAGATATGTAATAAATAACCTTCAAAGTCTGAAAGTAATAATTTTAAACAGTCGTACCTATTAATTGGGATGATTTAGGAGCTTGTCTAGTTTCAAAGAAGCGCAAAACCATGATTTAATTTTCTCCACGAGTTTTTAACAAATAATGATTAACTGATTGTGGAATTATTGTTGTAGAACCACAAAACAATGAAAAACAACTTTGTACCATAGTTACAGTTATAGATATAGGGACACAGTAGTTCGAACAGCTATGTAATTATATGAAAATATTATTTCAGTGTAGTCCGCAAAATCCATTAATCTACCTTAAATTAGAATTCACGCGTGACACAGACAAATAGGGAGTGTGTTGATATAATAGTAAACTGTACATTTATGGATACTTTGTTTAAACGACATTATAGCCTTGTACTGCATAATAATTTCATTATAACTCTAGGCTTAATAAACATAACTTAAAATGACTCTCTGTAAATTTTGAGTGATGAAAAATACATCGCTCACTGACACCTATATTACTCGTTTCTTATGTGAGTTTTTCTTGGAGCCTGTTGGTCGATTCAAATACGTCACTACTTTGTGAGCACCATACTGTAAGTTGAATCCTATCTAAGAACATTATAAGTTTTTCCACATCTAGCTTATGCTTGTAATATTTAAATTAGTGATACTTTTTACCGCGTTGTTCTCGTCACAAATCTTATTAAAAAAGATGGCCGCTGAAAGGACTCAGATTGGATTGTTGTACTCTGCTGTAATGTAAATCATTAAATGAAGTAAACACAATAAATATACAAGAATAGATCGTCTATTGTAAAATGAAAGTAAAGTTAAATATTGAGCGATTGTTACAAGCTTGTTGAGATAACGTTAACTCGCAAGTTCGTTTCAAATGATCACGTTATCCAGTTGGAAGCCGACATCGCTTAATACAAACAGAATTGTTCATTGTTCACAGCGAGGCTTCATTTTACAGAATTCTAGTGCTCTTCTATATTGTCAACTAGTAGATGTTATTATTGCTACTGTGATTTATTTCAAGCTGAGTAGTTTATTACTTTATCATTTGAACATATTTTCTTGTAATATATTTAACTAACGTACAAAGTCTCTCTCTTGTTTGTTCAAAGTTTGTTCCTGATTTATAGATATATGATAGTTAGTCTTTCCATCTGTGTATATAAGGAAAACTTAAACGCAATATTCCTAAATTTCTAGACCTCAGATTTACTTGGAAATTTACACACGTGTCATGTCCTTTGTAAATGCAATATTTTCCTCACTTTGATCCTAAACCTAAGAGATACAAAGGATAGAAAATATTTATTTTTGTATCGTTTAAAACAGATGTAAATAATTTAATGTGTACAAAAAATCTTCAAAAAAGCGTAGCATAATTTTTAGATATAAATTACATTTACATTATTTTTAGATAACTTATTCTATAACAATGTAAATTTAATTAAATCTATCAAAATAATGAAAAGGTTTCTGAGAGCTGTAGAACAAATCCCTACATTTTAATATTATTTAGTAGTTACAAGTGTTTTTTTTTAGGCTTTTTCTGAAGTGTAATTTATTTCATTTTATATCAATTTCTGTGTGACCCCAAAAAACGGTCTCCTGCTCGAATGTAAAATTTTAAGATTTATGATCTTTGATATATTTATTATATATCAAAAATATAACGAAATTCTTTTTTTACAAAATAAGTTAATAACGTAATAAAATAAATTAGTTATTAGTATCTTTCAGTGTGTTTAAGTGTCTTAAGGTAACTACGCCTAGGTTGAACATAAAAAAGTAACTTTACTAGTAGTAACCTCTTTATATATCAGACATTAATATAAAAATAATAAAATAAATAGTAGCAAAAGTTCTGTTTTGGCCTCTTGTAGAGTAAGTGAATAATAAATTTAAAAATAAGTTTTTATTTCATTTAAATTAAATTTAACACATAACCATGTAGGTGATATAAATTAAAATTTAATTGGATCTTATCACGACTTTTATGACATATATCAATATCTTGAACAAATATCGTAAGCTTATAAAATACAATGCAACATGAGAGCCATTTAGAAAGTGACCGGAATATTAAAATGACTTCAAATTTGTAATGCATTTCACATTATTTTATCGTCTGGAGACGACGGCACAAGTAATTTGAATGCTGATGCAAAGCGTGTCTTGTTGGTAACACTCGTCTAGACAACATTACTACATTATTATGTTTTTTTTTATTTAAAATTTAACATTTAAGCCTATGTTTGTTTTTCTTTTCCATTAAAAGTAATAATTGAGACCATACTTCGATTAATTATTTATGGGATTATACATAAATTAAAGTATAAAAATATTATATCAATTTAAATCAGCTTAACAATTTTTTATTCTTTTTAAAGTGGTAGCCCTCATTTCTGGGATTCATTACACAAATTAAATTTGAAAACACAATTTACAAGCCATGCGGGACCCGCGACCTCTCAGGTTCCGTGCGAGCGCTCTTCCACTGAGTTCGAGTGACGTAAAATTCGTAAATCTTGATATGTCTTTGTTTAACCTCAGGTTGTGGCTTCATCTACAGGATCTTCTTTACAGTTGATAGCCTGCTCAACCCCAATAATTGCATATTAGGAAATGGACTTGAGATATCGCTCTTTCAAATCTAAACAATCCACGAAGCCTGTCAAAGCCAATCTGTAAGCAGGAATTATTCACATATTTCAGGTCACATAATGAGGAAGAGGAATGAATGCCTTAACAAGCTAGTGGTCCTCTACCAGATGGAGCGATCAAGGGAAAGGCCTACCCTTGAAGAAGTTATATTCGGTTTTCAGAGATGCAGTGGAAAAGCATCAATGAAGGCAGATCTTAAGAAGAACTTCAGCACCAGTATCCTCAGCCGACAATGATGACGATCCTCAGAAGCCATGAGGGAACATTCATGAGGGAACTACCGCACAGAGAAACATGCCTACTACTCGGCTTATTCAATTAGTTTATCTTTTGTTGTATGCTTTTACAACGTGACATTTACAAAACAGATGTGTTACATACGAAATTCAAAACAATTGTTAAAAACGTTTGTGTGGTAATGGTTATTATTTAAAATATAAATGACTTTCTTAATAATACAACACCTTAGTAATGGAGTGACCACCCTCAGGATCCTTCAATAGTACATTTTATTGTGAATTATTGTGTTTATGAAATGAACTCTCAGTTCATTTCATAAACACAATAATTAAGAAACTCATTTCTTGCGACCATTATTCTCAAGTTTGAGGCACACATTTTCGAATGGGTGATAGTTTTTAACGTTTAATGAAAAGATATAAAATCCAGATTTGAATTAAAATATTAAAAAGCCTCGTCGGCTGTGAATTCCGCTAAGATTTGTATTTTAATCAGTTCAACACGTGTTTCACCTCTACACGATGCATCCTCAGAAGTCAACATGACTTGCCATATTCTAGCATGAGACTGAATTGATTGAGAGATTCACAACATTTGGATAACTATGGATTTCCACAAAATAACGCCCAATTCAACAAAAAATATTTTAATGTTGAAAGATACTTGTCTGTGGGTCAACAATTGTAATTCTAAACAACTTAGTTATTCTAGATAACATTAAACTACAACACGTTTGCGGGAGAATCAACTGATCCTCAAGCCATTAAATGAATTACTTTATCTGTTTTAAAGCCGCTTAACGAGTCTAGTTCTAAGTTATTAATAGAAAATTCAGTACAATCGATTCTTATTCTTTACATATCCAACTAGGGTTTAAAGAACTGACTTTTGTCTTTGACGACATATTGGATTCTTATTGCAGCGAAGGTTCCTGGAGTCGTAAGTGATGGGAGGGTTTCAAGCCGCTCAAGACTAAGGCTCTATAGAGCGTACTTACACTTTGCTCAGACTTTACTTACGTATAACTTAGCTGAGTGTAAGCTTAGCATAATCTTTGATTTTGTTATTATACGGCCGTTTTCCATAACATATCTCTAGTATCCGTAACTATTTATTTCTTCGGTGATTCTTTTTTAGTGCTTCATGAAAAACATTAAGTCTTCATACACATACTATACACTAAATAAACTAACATATAGCACCATATCTATATTAAATGATAACTTTATCAAACGGTTTTCTATATGTCCAATTATATGTAGGTATATTATTATAATATGTACTAGCTGCCCGGACAGACTTCGTTCTGTCAAAAGTTTTATAGCGAAAAATGAATAATTATAATGTAAATTCAGTGTGATACCGTTATTTATATCTCAACAATAACATACAATAATAAGTTTCGTAGACTGCAATATAATATAAAATTGATGATACTCATTCTAATGCTTTCGAGTCCGGGACCGCCGCACCCGCTATGGATCTGCATTTTACATATTCTGTTATCTGTGTAAACTAAGCGTATTCTTTAATTATGTTTTTACAGTCAATTTACATCTGAAATTATGCTGAGTTTAAGTTAAGACATGCATAAGCCAAGTTCGTGTTTTTTCACACTCAGTTAATTTTTATTTGATAAAAGTCTGAGCAAAGTGTAAGTACGCTTTATAGATCTCAGCCTTAATATGAAGACCGAGTTCCTGCACAGAAATAATGTTTAAGTTGAACTTTAACATTCTGTAATACGAAACCAAAGATTTAATATTCACCAGACCCAGATTTCTAAAGCAATTTACTTTAACATATGCATCATTAAATATTAAATTGTACCTTCCAGCTTACATTCTACGTTACTGATGTAATTCTAACTTTTATTCTTGGAATACTACGTACTCGTAGACCAATTTTTGATTCGTGATTTCCGAAACATTTGGTATTAAATATACAAATTAAATTTACATACAAAAAATTATTATTATTTGAATATGTTATTGGCGATACAACTCGAGAGTTCAACAATTCATTAGATATCAAACCCCACATTGTCCATAAATTTGAGTACGTAACTTGTATTTGTATATTAAAAATCATTTATTCAGACACATTATGGTGAGGTTGGTATTGTAATTTGTGGCGACAATGATGCGAAGTCTCGAAGCAACGCCGAGTGCTAGCTGTTCACAGAGCACTGGATCCTCGACATTCATTCAGCTCTGTGTTGCATGTGGTACAGTGATTCAGACTGATACTGCATCAAATTAGAACTGAGAGCAATCGTCTGTATGTGGCCGCATCTGCGCTTTGTAAACACTAAGATGTGGACCAGCTTGAAGTATTATCTTGTTCTCTTCATGACCACCAGTTACTTGGAAGCCACTTTAGAGTATCAAAAAGATTACTTTTTTTGGTTTATAGAAAATATATTATGTCTCTTCATCCCGACGTATACGTGGGTAACACTGAAAATGTTTAGAACTGGCCAGTTAGAAGCATTGCTAATGAAATCCTTTTTTTAATTTCAATTTAAGAAGTCTTTAGTGACCTAATGTAGTACATTCGCAGCGACTACTGAAGATAATATCAGTGCTGTATAACACATGATAGAGTGACCTATCAGCAGATACGGGCAAGTCTAGGCATTGGTATGAGTCAAGTTTAAAAAATATTATACGACCATTTAGGCGTCAGGAAGCTTTGTACCAGATGGCTTCCCCATACTTTAACCGAAGACCAGAAACACCACCGCATGGAATGTTAGATAAGTTCAACGGAGGTGACTCAAATACTGTATTTGACATCGTCACAGATGATGTAAGCTGGATATATTGCTACGAACCCGAAAGCAAAAGACAATCAGCTCAGTGGGTGTTTCCTTTCGATGATCGGCCAACTAAGGTAAAGAAAGGAAGAAGTTAAGGAAAAAAGATGATTGCCTCATACTTTGGTCATAAAGGTCATTTCGCGACAGTTGTGCTAGAAGATGGAAGGACAGTTACTGCAGACTGGTATGTCAATCGCTGTTTGTCTGTTGTCTTGGAAAAAATTCGATCGATTCAGCGCTCTCGAAGCATAGTCTTCCATCACCACGACAATGCTTCAGCGTAATTCGCAAAACGGTCTGTTGAATATTTGACTATGGCAGGTGTCGAGATAATGAGTCATCCGCCATACAGTCCCGACCTGGCAGCCTGTGACTTTTATTTATTCCCAAGAACTAAAAATAAAATCAAGGAATTCGCTTTACGAGCCCTGAAGGTGCAGTGAAAGCGAACGAAAAGCCATAGAAGAGAACCCTAAGGAAGAATGGGCCCACTGCTTTTCTCAGTGGATCCATCGAATGCGACGATGTGTAGAGAGGAACGGAGATTACTTAGAAAAACAATAAAAGTATTGGCAACTTTCTACATTAAGCCGTTTTTCTAAACATTTTCAGTGTTACCTAGGTATTATGTTCAATCAACGACCCAAAAAAATATCCAAAAGTAAAAAGGATCCCCTGGCACATAAAATAAATCTGAACAACCATTGTACCCCAAATAAAGCTCACTCCATCTATGTAGATAGTATGTAGTTTACAAACTGTTATAAAGGTTCTGAGCTCGATGTACACGGCAGCCTGAAATGATTGTGTCCACAAATAATATACGAGGTAAAAATCGTTGCAAGACAAAGGAACGTTAATGTTATGTTTAAACTAAATTATGATTTAAATTACTTATTACGGAGAAAACGTATACGTTAGGCTTGGAAAAAGGGTCCATTAGGCGAGGTATTTGGAACACAAACCTTATTATCCCTAACAAACATAACTTTGTATTACGACTTTAAATATCATCAAACTCATTAACGTTTAGTATACGGTTTTTATTTAGCAGTAATAATCCTTTTACTGATCCTAACTGTATGCAGTTAAAGCTCATTACGCCTTACGACTGCCATTAACACTAGATCGTAAAACTATAGCTCGTTAGAAATTAAATTCTAGCGAAGAAAATATTAATATTGTTAAATATAATTGAAATAGCAAGCTATTTCAATTCAATTCAATTGAAATAGCAAGCTATTTCAATTATATTTGGTGTTTTGATTACCACCTCAGATAAAACGGAATAGCTTGTTAATGTCAAATCGATACAAGCAAAACTTTCAGTCAAGAAAGGTCACGATGTCGAACGCCGAATGAACAAGCCTTGAACGTAAGGTAATTTAACACCAATTAATAAAACTCAATTTAATCGTCTATGTAGCTCTTTTCATAACGACCTTTATATAGATGAGATATATGGAGCGTGCTCCGACTTTACTTACGTAAAACTTAGCTAAGTGTAAGCTTAGCATAATCTTTTGTTTTGTTTTTATAGTCGATTGACAGTTAAAATTATGTTGAGCTTGATCTAAGACAGCTTAATGAAAAGTCATGTCTAAGATCTATAGACCGTACAAATGACTATTAAAAAGAAATCAAAGATAATGCTCAGCTTACACTCAGCTAAGTTCACTTATCTCAGTCTTAGATATAAAATGTTGTTTATTAATATTGCAGGTAAAGGAACTACGTTTATATAGGTACTAGCTGACCCGACAAACGTTGTTTTGCCATATAAAGTATAATACACGCGATAGTTTTATAAATATTAATAGGCTATGTGTTATTCTGGTGTGTAAGCTATATTATTGTAAAGTTTCATCAAAATCCAATCAGTAGTTTTTGCGTTAAAGAAGTTCAAACATACATCCAGACATACAAACTTTCACATTTATAATATTATAATAGGATATATTACATATAATACGGTTCGGTTCGGCTTCATAAAAGGCATTTATTTTCTCAAAATTGATTCCTTTAGAATTCATTTTGATGTCATTTCTAATATACTAGATACTACTTCCGCTTCTGAAACAAGCGGAGCGGCGAAGCGACGCAAGAAACTCTCCCAGCATTCTTTTTTTGCGCTCTTTTGTAATAAAATATACAATATTTTACTGTCATTGCTATTGCTATAAAATAATCATTATCTAGTCCCAGGCTGCCATTTTCTGCTGCAGTTTTCGCTAACCGATACGCAACCAAAAGACCAACAGCGTATCTCTATCGCCCTGCAGTATCGGGTGGTTGTCACACCACTTCCCATCACGTGAGTCTATTGCACGTTTCCTGCTCCAATATAATGTATAATATGTTTTAATGCGAGCGGCGTTGAAATGAACTACTACATATAAATGTAGTAGTTCATTTCAACGCCGCTCGGACATTTTTTGATGACCTTTTACTAGGTGATCGAAGTCTAGTTCTTTAAAGGACGTTAATGAAAGATACATATAAAGTTGATGTATGGATCTTGATGACATGACGATCTTAAACCACGATGATCTATTTTGGAACATTTTAATATTAATTTTGTAGAATCGATTATAAAGAGTCACATGACAGATGTGTTTCAAAATAAGATACTTTCAAAACAGAACTATATTACAATTTATTTGATATAATACTGATAATCATTAGATTTGAGATACTGTAATATTTACCACTAATTATTAACACGGGATGAACTGACCAATTTAAGTAAATTATCAAAAAGTATATAATAATTATTCATATAAATTGAACCAATGTAATGATTCTACAAGAGTTGTTATGTGTAACTATGTAATTTGGTCTATGCTAAGGAAATAGTTACGACTAAAACAAATGATAGTGTAAATGGAGCGGGGTTAACGTGGGGTTAACTAAGTACCAACTAATCCTAACTTATGTTACAGTTGGTTTAACGATTTCTGTTTACGTCACTGGCTTGGAACTAATGTTAAATTTAATACTGTTGCTCTTCTGATTTTCAATGCCCATATTATTGCCAAAATGTTTAATTGTTTCAATATTTATCACATTATTAATATTACTACGCGACACATTTTACCATTTTCTGCAAATTTGGAAAATTTTGAGTTTTAATGAGAAGAAGTGGCAAGAAGCTCATAGTCACTTCATTAAATCAACACTTACAGCTTCATTGTTTTATATTTTTTTTGACAATCTATGTGAAGTGATGCATTAAAAATGCTTAAGCGTAGTAATCGAGTAAATCAGTAAAGTAAATTTAAATTAATACAAAAAATATCTACATTGAGTAGACACACTGTTAATAAATATAGGTATTGTTGCACGTATGTGTGTGTTATTTTATATCAATTTTTTTTATTATATATAATTATATTTATCATTATAATCACTTTGTATTATATTAAATATTGGGCCGAAAGCCGACCGTTCTTACTTTATTTCATGATGTCAGATAAATATCTATATCGATTGCTTTTCATTCGCGTCATTTAATTTTTTTTAATAAAATCTTATTCCACCGTTACGGTCAACCGAATAACAATGAGTTCTTATACGCGAATAAGAACTCATTGATATATCATAATACTGCAACAAGTACTATGCTAGCCTTATATCAAATACTATAAATATATCTAAAGCGTCTGTGTCGCATTAGTTTGAACCGTTGTCTCTCACATGGAGCCTCCGGTTCAATCCTCGCACGCCACGTACCACGTGTTTGTGGTTTTCAAATTCATTACGTTTTTCGACACTCTATAAGGTCGGCAACGGTCTTGTGATTTCTCTGGTGTTATAAGAAAGTATATACTACAGGGATCTGTAACAATCGGGTGACATCTGTTCTCCTTTGCCCTCCTCTATCATAAAAAAATATATAAGATAAGTTAAATTTTAACATGTTTGGTTTTATAATGAAGTGGAGTTCCCCATTACAGGACCATCGACCCACCACAACTAGCGCCCGTTCACAAACATGAAGCATATATTAGGGACGGAAACTACTTCATGTCGCTGCAACAGCAATGCCATTTAAGAGAGCTCGTCAAAGTCTGCTATCAGAACTGAACCAAATAACTAGCAACAGTTTGTATCTCAATGTGTAACGAACTTATATATCAGTACAGATATTTCAACGACTACTACTACTCGACTACGATTGCATTCATAAATTTAAATAAAGATGATATCCTTTAAAATTTAAAACTTTCGTGAGACATTAGTTTTATTTATTAGTACAGCCTTTACTCATGATTTATCGGTGTGGGTACCCACTAGTTTCGGACCATTCTTCGGTCCTTCATCAGGGTGAGTGCAGTGGGTTCGCGATAACGTTCCATCTGTTATTGCGAACTTGTACTGTTGTACTACTTGAACTTGAAATTCCTGGTGGAACAGGATTTATGATCTTATAAAATAAATGTTAGAAGCACCAACATAATCACCTTAATACTGAAGCTAAAAACAAAACCACCGTTTGACAGCTACCAAGGCGTAACTAAATCAATTCATAGTTTCAAACTCGAACAAACCGCAAACTATTCAATCGAAGTTTGAAATATTCGTATTCAATATTTCATATCGGTGCGAATGGAAATCTAAAAGTTTTCGACAGACGGGCTAAAATGTAACACTTATGTTCCAATCATCTAAATTCCAAATTAGAAATACTAATGTAATATGCCATAATCTTAGATTAAGGATTGGTCACCGCTGCATTGCAACTAGATACCGCACAACCTATGAACAATGGCATTTTTATTAGGGCAACTGTTAGATGCTTTTGTGCGTGGCATTTTGACACTCAATGACATCTTTCAAATTTTGTAACATAAGCTTCGTGTTATTTTACATTGAAATTAATAACATACAAAATACTTACAGATGATATTATGTGATCCCAGTGTCTTGTATCTTATAAAATACTTTGTAAAAATAATAAATTTTTACAAAGTGTTACCTCGTAACCCGTTTTTTAGTTTAACAGAATATGTGGCACAAAAACGTCACACATTGTTCGAGACTGGCTCGAGTACGCTCACTTGAGCGTCGTAGTAGTTGCCGCACATTCGTATGAATTATATATAGGTATTTGTTATTAAAAAAATATAGGTTCCGGATAAGTAATTATACATATAATATACAAACTTCGTCTCTGAACTACGCCACTATTCCACCTTCGCACGACACGCCACAAGTTAGGTTATCATCCTCACTATCTGGATGTGTGGCGGTCCACCACAGTGCGGTATTCAAGGAGCTTTCTTCCACGTACTACAAAGCTGTGGAATGAACTTCCTTGTGCGGTGTTCCCGGGTCGATACGACATGGGTACCTTCAAAAAAAACGCGTACGCCTTCCTTAAAGGCCGGCAACGCTCCTGTGATTCCTCTGGTGTTCCAAGAGATTGTGGGCGGCGGTGATTTACGCTCGTTTGTCCTCCTATTCCATAAAAAAAAAAACGCTGCATCTCAAGGTATATATTAAATCGGTTAAGAAGTTTTCGCAGTGTAACCGAAGGAAAAATCCGGTAGATATTATTGTAACAAACGGTTCATTTTCTATTAAAATATAATAAGGTTGTATTATCGAACCTCTTTAGAAGCGCTTTTGTTCAATACACTTGTCTAACTTTAATAAGAAAGACTAAATGGGAGAAAAGCCCGCGGTGCTATTGACAATTGCGCACCATTTGATATTAGAAACGATAAAGATTGTGACTCTTGTACGAGTAACAATCTTTATCGTTTCTGAGTTTATTATTAGAAGTTTGTTACGAAACTTATAATTGTACTTCTTATACGCTTATGTGTTCAGAAACTTCTGTGTCACATGCGTGGAAATTGGTATTTATAGACTCGTAACTCGTAGTAATTCCATTTAATACATATCAGACTTAGTATCAAAATATCAGACTTAGGATGAGAGAAATGGTGAAAAACTATTATGTATTGGTATCTCAGAGCCAAAGTAACTAACAGACCATTAAGGAGATGGGTGGACGACAAGCAGTTGCGGGCAGCACATCGGCCAGAACAGTTGAGTACAGGAGTCGATGGAGGCTGTTGGAGCAGGCCTATGTCCTTAATACACTAACAGACAAAAAATGATAATAATTCAACGAATACAAAAATTAATTTATAAAGGAAATATATTGTAATTTAATTAATATTAATAATATTGTTCTAAAAATTATTAAATATATTCAAACAAAACAAATCTTATAACTACATTTACAATACTACGACTACATAAAATTAAAACTATCATTACGTGGAAGCGTACCAAGAATACTGGCAGCATTACCGCGTTGGATAGCAAGGCTGATCCGTTGACCGAAATAGCTGCCAGCGCTTGGGTTTCCAGTAGCCTTATTGAGGCGCGAAGATAGGATTTCGAACATTCTCCGCGCCTCTGGGCCCCACGGGCCAAGTATCTCGACACCAAACGGCACAAAGGTGTATGACTCACCGAGACCAACATATTTGCGACGCTTGCTGTCTTCTACAGTCGAAGCAGTAGCCCCAGCACCAACTGACGTAACTTGGACATGAGAATGAGCCAGAGTTGTTCTAAATATATTAAATAAATAATCAAATTGATTTTCAATTGTGCATGTAAAATTTAAGTATATTGTCTGAAAAAAGGCTGATTTATTTATTTATTAACTTGTAGTAATGATAAGCTCCCGACTACCTCTCGGGCTCACATTCGTCAACTTGTTTGTGGAAATCACCCTAACTTACTAGTGTCATATTTAAGAATATATAAAATTTTAATTTAGCCATTATAAATTTTTCCATCTTAGATTTTACCATTTGTCGATATAACGGCTCACTCTACCTATAATATTCTGTTACAATTCAGTAACTATTCCGGTTTGTAAGAACAGATGGACGAACAGATATCGGAGTTTAAATTCTGATACACATGGGAGGTTTTATAATTGTTATAGATTGTTATATATTCTTGTACAATTTTTGTATTTGGTATAACGAATGCCTTATAATATTTAAAAATTATTTTCTACATTTTAGTGCGCCTTGCTTTTAAAGCGTGTTTTGTTTTCTAATTTTCAACTACATTTCCTAAGTTCTTTAACTTCATTGAGTTTAATACAAAAGATTTTGAACTTCATCAACATAGTATAAACGTACATAATATAAACTATAGTATATTCTTGTGTTCAACAAACTAATCTGGAGAACGATTTATCGTCCTCCCTTATCTTAATAAATTAAGTCGAAGCGAAGGCACATGTTCTCGAAGCCTAATTATCACATTTCTTTGCGTGAATGGTGATGGTATTATGTTATCAGAAAAAACGTCATACAGAATTTGCTGTGATTTTATCAATAAAGAAAATTTTATTCAATTGCCTTGTGGCTCTTCAGACCTGTCAGTAGCGAAAAAAAATAATAAAATCAATAGATTTTTTCGAAAGCAGGCCCTCATAATCTAATGTTCCTATGATTGTTTTAATGAAAATTCATTCTACTTACTCAATTTTATTCTACAAACAGATAGATAATTTGGTTTTAATAAGATAAGATAATGTAAAACCAAAAGCGTTATACCTCCTTTAAAGTAACTGTGATGATTTTTTCCCATTACATATTCATAATATTTATATATATATAATTTCATATATTTATTCTGGCAGTTATTTCGGTCAACGGATCAGCCTTGCTATCCAACGCGGTAATGCTGCCAGTATTCTTGGTACGCTGCCACGTAATGATAGTTTTAATTTTATGTAATCGTAGAATTGTAAATATAGTTATAAGATTTGTTTTATTCTTATATATATATATATATATATATATATAATACATCAAACTTTATAACATTTCAGCACCCAAGCATAGAATAAAATTTATATTAATTTTTTCATTTGCCATATAATTTGAAATGAAGTTATAATACGTCGAGACCCAGAGCTGTCGTTTATTTTCATTTGATCTCGGAAAAGAGGATTTGTCCTTCTACAGCACAATGAAATTAGATTTTCACTAGTGTTTTATCTATTACAAGCTTTTTGTATAACTTTTCATACTGATTTTAAACCAATCTACTACATTAGAAGTAATTATTATGTAAAATATATGTTCAATATGTAAGGTGTACGTTATGCGAAACGCATATAAATCTGATAGCCGTTCGTGAGGTTATTTTCATAGTACTTAAGTTTTATATTATTTTGTAGACATCACTTTTGATGTGTGTTCCATCGATAGAACTACGACTTCTTATGTTTCCAAATTACATGATTTATAGATTTAATCCTTTAAAATATTATATAATTTAAATGATATAATCATAGCATAAATAATAATAATACTCCAATCAAAGTATTTATTCCAAAATAACGTTCTTTATTATTATTACGTTAATAATTCTTCTAACATGCGCGTAATTAAAACTGATATTTTACATTAATTATGAACATAGCGTATACTGACATTTCATTGAATAAAGAACGCGGCGTCAGTTTTTGTGCTACTAATAGATTAATCTCATTTTAATTTGTATTATACTTTATTAAAATGAGCGTAAAAAAAGGATGTTGGGAGAGTTTCTTGCACCGCCATTGTTTTCCGAAGCGATATAAGTATTAGATATGACATCAAAATTAATTCTAAAGGAGTTAGTTTTGTAAAATAAATGCCTTTTATGGATTTTAAACTTATAATAAATCTACTGATTTACGATATAATATCTAATAATGACGCTATTTTTAATTATATTTAAAAGCGTTACGATATAATATCTTTTAATGACGCTATTTATAATTATATTTAAAAGCGTTAAGATATAATATCTAATAATGACGCTATTTATAATTATATTTAAAAGCGTTACGATATAATATCTAATAATGACGCTATTTATAATTATATTTAAAAGCGTTACGATATAATATCTAATAATGACGCTATTTATAATTATATTTAAAAGCGTTACGATATAATATCTAATAATGACGCTATTTATAATTATATTTAAAAGCGTTACGATATAATATCTAATAATGACGCTATTTATAATTATATTTAAAAGCGTTACGATATAATATCTATTAATGACGCTATTTATAATTATATTTAAAAGCGTTACGATATAATATCTATTAATGACGCTATTTATAATTATATTTAAAAGCGTTACGATATAATATCTAATAATGACGCTATTTATAATTATATTTAAAAACGTTACGATATAATATCTATTAATGACGCTATTTATAATTATATTTAAAAGCGTTACGATATAATATCTAATAATGACGCTATTTATAATTATATTTAAAAGCATTACGATATAATATCTAATAATGACGCTATTTATAATTATATTTAAAAGCGTTAAGATATAATATCTAATAATGACGCTATTTATAATTATATTTAAAAGCGTTACGATATAATATCTAATAATGACGCTATATATAATTATATTTAAAAGCGTTGAAGAGCCGTCCGTGTATTCTAGAGATTCTATTGATCGAGGTGCGCCGGCTTAAAACACGTATCACTGTTTACGGCTTTTGAGTAGGTACATATTTATGTACGTTTATTCGCTTTTCCTACCGCGCTTACATACTAGCGACAAAGGTAATTGCTGCCAGTACTAACTGCCCCATATATATGGCACTGTGCCACAATACAAGTAATAGAGAGTAACGTAACTCAGCAGAATCCTTGTTTGTACCGTCGTCTGGGCGGAGGTTTTACTCGGACAGCGACCAGAACTCAATAACTATTGAAAAAAGACAAAACTTTGTCTTCCCAAGATTGCTTAGCGGCCATGTAATCAGGCATCGGTTAGCGAAAACCTGAAGCTAATGAGAGATGGACTTGGTAACCTTCCACGCCTCAGATCCATACAGCTGACATAAGTATTGCTCGTGCTTTAAATCAAATAAACGTCAAACATTATAATTGTGAATGTATGTTATTATTAAAGCTTACAAGCTTAGTTTGATTATTGTTTGCGCCATTGTAAGTAATTTTGAAAAGCATCGCATTGTGCACCGGAAGGTTTCTAGAAATAACTAGCTCATTTGATAAAGAACCTTCACAGCGCCAGCACAAAACAAATTAAGACAATAGTAGAATAGGTAGAAAACGTTCTGCGTGAGACGTGAATACTCCGTGGAAGGTCTAACGGTTGCGATCAGCGGGTTAGATAAATAGAGAATAGGCACTTACTATACTCAAGGATGTGATATTTGGTGAACATTTGTGATCATACACTATGAAGCAAAAAATTAAATAAGAAATAAATATGAATTAAGTACTTAGTAAAGGTAATCGAAAGAAAATTATTTAATAACGCAGCTAATGTTCGCGCTGAATGTTTATATTAGATTCCACATGCCATTTATGAGAAGAAAATCATTTACTCTTCAAATGCACATATGTATATGCATCAATCCACACACACTATACAAAAATAAAAGAATGAAATCATTATATATGTTGTCCTCGTTACGGGATCATCCGACCACCACAAGTAAAACCCGTTTACTAACGACTGACGCTTGGGCGAGCCATCACCATCATCAACCATATTTTAGGGAAAGAAACAACCCATCCCATGCTTCTGCAACAGCAATACAATACCAGATCCATCAAGAATGTAATATGGATCAGTACAGATATTTTTTGAACACTTTTCCTATTTAAATTTTTTTTAGTTACAAAATTTGTGGACGATCCGGGACTTGAGCCCACGCCTCTCTGAGCCAACCGTCCGAGTGACGCATCGAACATAAATGTATGTCTTGTTCAACTATCACACTTGTTATCACAGTTTAATGACAATCTTATCTATCCATAAAAGGATATCCGTAATAGGATAAATTTGTCTAGTACGTTTAACTAAGGATAGATAGGTTATTGAAAACGGCCGTTAGTATGATAGGAAAACCTATCTTAAATTATTTAGAATAGATATTTTTCACAAATACTTAAAGCAATAATCGTAAGCTCCTTTCACTTGGACCGCACGATAATATTTTATTTTCTTTGAGACTGCCACCTCATTAAAGCTACGAGCATCTGGCTACGAACTAAGCTACGATCTTCAGTTTCTATTTTTATGGATATAATCTAATTTTAGATAAAAAAAAACGTAGACATAATTCTACGATATAAGTGAATATATGAAGTATCTTTAATTGATGTTAAATTATAATATGGCTGCATGAAATGCATATGCGAAAAATATTCCTTAACGACTAGGATCAGATAGAAGAAATATCTCGTTATTGTGTGTAATGAAGTAAACAATGGAGTATTGTGATCGTACTTAATTACTATTTCTTTATGTTATAATTTTAACTTCACGACATAAATATTGGATTATACAGTCCACAGAAACACAAGCCAACTTCGTACTTGATGCACTTTCGGCGACGAAGTTGAACGTTTAGCCGAAACTAGTGAAACCACGTGAAGCCGCTTAATGTATTTCATGACTAACTTTAAATTGAATACACACTTCGCTGTATATAATTTTCCATAACAACTTTGTATTATATTCATAGAGAAGATGGTCTGAAAGGCACAGGCTACTTATTACGATTTCTGGAAACTTCCAGAGTCTCTGGAGAATAATAAATGTTTTGGGGTGAGGGTGGCTGACAAATGTTGCATGTAATTTTAGATATTGCAACCCTAAAGTAATAAGGGTGTTATATTTCAACATTACGACTTTATATTACAGAAGCTATAGTGTAGTTGTATTAACTTCAACATGTTTTGATAGTATGATCACTCGTATGTACGTATTAAACCGAATGTTTATATGGATAATTTATAGAATTGTTCAAAATATAACCATAATTACGCTCTACCACCGCTTTGTAAACAAATGATGCATTGAGAGAGAAGAAACGTCGCTAGAAACTCTCGCAGTCCTTATTTTTTTTTTGCGTTTTAAAAACAACTATTTAATCAATATTATATTGTGATATTACCATTGCTATAAAATACCCATCATCAGAATCCAGTTGCTGGCTATTATCCTATTATACTTGAAGTACTTAATTTTTTTTATGACATAAAATAATTCAACACTAAATGATTAACATTAACATTAGAAATAACATTAAGTAGTACATACTTAGTGCATAACCTATAACAATGGTCACGGGCTAATACACGAGTACAAGAAACAAAAGAAGACTCCAGTTACTTTCATTATGTTATATTTTTTATTGTATGGTTTACCAAGAAGCCTGCATTGTATTGGCCAGGGCGTACTTACCAACATATTAACGTATCGTTCGTATCATCGATCTTTCTCATAAAATAAATACATTGTATTAATATCATAAAGCTACAGGAGATTACCCTTGGGTTTCTCTAACGACACTAAATTACTAGAGTTTATGTCCCAGGTTATAACACTATCTTTTACCGTGAGCTGTTAACGTTTGTGACAATATTCTCAATATAATCTAGATGTAACAATGTCGGTATTATGTATTCAGTCCACACAATGTGGTAAGAGCATGAAGTTAGAACAATATTCGCTAGCTGAGCTTGTTATTCGTGACTATTTCACTTGGCATGTCGCCTCACTCGAATTGTATTTTCATGATGTATAAGGTGAAAGACATTAAGGTTGATTTTCGAATAGATACAAATATGATCTATCGAAAAGCTCCCTTACGGTACTTGATTTATTTCAATTGAATTTCGTAATAAATTTTCTATTGTCTTCTCGTGTTGTTGTATAATATAATTTTCAGAGTTCAACAAACATACCGAGATTTACGGATCATGCGTCATTGGCCTAGGCTAGAAGAGTGCTGGGACGTAACCCGAGGCGCGGGTTCGATTTGTTCATAAATTTTGGTACGAATTAAATTTGCTTAAATCGTCAATTATTTAGTTGTTTCCTAGTAAGTGCAATCCCTTTGTATATACATTTTTATTTAAATCGGTGCAATAGTTTCGAGTTTATCCCGAAATTACATTGTGACAAGATTTTTATATATTGTGTAAAACATAGAACAAAAATTATAGGCGTAATCTCACCTTATCGAAGTTCTATTGTGAGATTTAAGGCAACGACGTTCAACGTATTTTTAATTAAATATTTGTATTTAATTTGACATGAAACAAAGTTACTGTGACAGTATTGACCTATCCAGACATCAATTACCCACGAGCTAAGAGCAACAGCTTATTCTGGCATCCAGCCAAAGTCGTGCTTTCACAATCAAAGCTGTAAATACGACTTTAGCAATTGAGACATAAAGTTTATATCTTTTCTGTTCAGCCATGATTGAATAAAAGAGCTAATTTTCTTGACCTCATAACAATTCGACATTATTTCAGAAATTGGTACAAAATGTTTAAATGAAAAAAGAACTCTTACATCATTTTTTATTGGAGACTGTCCGTTTATGTTATTTGAGACTTAGTGAAAAATTTAATTATTACTGCATCACTTACTAGTTACTACGCTTTTTATAATGATATAAGAGAAATGGAACTGTTTCTTGTCTGGTATTTATGTGAGACTAAAAGAGAATATGCATCACTTCCATAAACTGAGAGTTGAATAAGACATACCAAGATTTAACGGACGATGCGCCACTCGGATGGTTGGCTCAGTTGGTAAGAGCGACCTCAGACGCAACCCGAGAGGCGCGAGTTCGAGACCTACATCCTCAATAAATTTTGGTACAAATTAAATTTGTACATCACTTTCTTGTCCGACGTTCTTTACGTTCTATACGTAATATAGACAAATCATATCGTATAAAAACAAAACTGAAATATGGAACATGCCACAAACGATACTAACATATTAAGCTTCGACTGTTATATCTATACATTGCCGCATTTACTCCAGTTGCTTAAATTTTTTTTGGTTTATAAGCAGCAATGTAAATCATTCATTCAATTTACAATTGTTTTGGACAGTGACAGTTGACACTCGATTAAGCAAAAAACTGTGCTTACATTGTCTTTAAGCACACTATTGCCGTTCCGTAATCAGACTGCGAATGATATGTTATATGTGTATAAAACGCCAATATTCTTAACAATTTGTTGTTTTTTTAAAGTATCACTTTACCTTTATCCTCACTTCTAGGATTAATACACAAATAAATTATCAACTGTAAAGTGGATTCTATAGATGAAGCCACAACTTGAGAGTTGAATAAATATACCAAGATTTTATGACGATACGTCACTCGAACGGTTAGCTCAGTTGGCAGAGCACTGGCACGGAACGCCAAAGGTCGTGGGTTCGAGTCCCGTACCGTTAATAAAATTTTGTTTTTCATATTTTATTTGTGGCCGTTGTTCTTGTCCATCAGCAGCACGTTTTTCATTAATTTTACTTGATGGCGAACAATTATAAACACGAGGGGCGCACTCATGTAACTTATATTTTACTGTAACCTTGAAGACACCCAGATTATATTGTTCGGGAAAAACAAACGTGGGATGATAATCCCACAATCACGCCGTTCGCATAATGAAGCTACACTGGGCGGCAAAGAAAGCGGATTGGTTATAAAAAGGCGCTTTATTGTTGAATAAAAATGCATTAAAGCTTATTTACTACAATTAATGTAGGAAGAAATGGGAGCATAATTTTAGCTGTCACAAATTTAGTGGAAAGCATGCGAAACTGTATAACAGCTGTATTTAAAGTTTTAGGTTTAGGACTAGAATATCTTATTCAGTAAAATTACAAGGATTACATTGATCTGTCAATGTACAAACAATACTTATCAGAATATACATAACTTAAGCTGACTTAAGGATAAAAACATCATCAATCTGGCACTGCAAGATCGTGTGACATCTGGCCAAGCAACTTTCTCTTTTACACAATCATCTATTTTAATACCATTCCTTATTAAACTTCTATTAATACAGAATTAAAAATGATGGAATGAAAGCTCTATAGGACGTAGTAGAAATTTATAAATCTTACAAAATATTTTTGCAAACCCAAAGAAAGATGGGCAACTTAGCAGAGTGTTATTAAAAAACTCTGCATTCTTGAATTTTATTTAATTTTATTCAAGCACTGTAAATATTTCTATAAAAAAGTTTTTATTTCATGAAATGAGTACCAATATTTTGGAAGTTATTCAGGTTTTTGTTACCGACCCGGTTTAATAATGGCCTAATCTATAAAATATTTTTAAACGATAAAGGAAGATAGATACTAAATACATCTAGGTAATGTAACTATGATTCGCATGCGTTATATTTCAAGAGGTTCCTGACGAGATGTTGGAGTAGGACAGAGTGCGAAGTGCAAGAAAGGTCACACACAGACACCAGTCAGGGAACAAGGGCGTAGAGATAATACCTCGTTGTGCAATACTATATAATAGCGCAATAATTAAAGGTTATAATAAGGTTCAAAGTTAAGAGAGAAGAAAATTGTATAAAAATCTTCGTTTGAATACAAACTACCTGTAACCTAATCTAACAATAATGACCGAAGTGACCGTCGAGGTGAAAAGGTGTGTTTCTTACAACATCATTCTATCAGTTCATCCAACTAGAGGAAATGTCAAAAGTGCCAGTGTCAAAGTTCAACAATCAATTAATTATTAAGACATAGACAGTTATTTGAACAAGTAATATACCAGACATTTAATTGGTTACGTAGCTAGGTATATGTATGTGATATTAAAGCTATAAAGTTTGTAACATATAGAGGTTTCTTCGGCTTATTGTTCGTCGCCTGAAAGGCACGCTACCCACTAACCGCCCCGCGTACCACACGTGGCTTTTGTTAAATACAACACCTTTATTTAGTAGGCAAACAACACAGAGTTCACAGTAATTATTACAGGGGTTAATTTACTTGCTCTGTTGGAACTGAATAGTCAAGAGAGAGCTCTTATTGTGATTGTTCTAGAAGTCCCTTAATTACGTCATTGTAGATGCCTTGAATCTGTAGCGTGTAGCTTGCTTGATTATCTAGAATAGCGCTAACAATGCTAATACTGATACAGCATGTTATACCAAAGTAAAAATAAGAGATCACAAACGAAGAGAGCATATTGTATGACAAGGTTTGATAGTAGTGAAATAGCCAGGCAAGTATGTCAAGTCCGTAATGTCGATATTTATTATTGTTTCTTTGTTTTATTTAATACGAGCATTCTTCCACAACGTAGATTTCGGCATTTAATTTCAATTATACAGGGTGGTCCAAAAGTCTGTTATCATTTGAATCGGTTGCCGCGTCTAGCAGCGGCGGCGGAGGGGGGTGAAAGGGTTACGCATTGCAAGAGCGGCCAATGGGAATTTAGTACCATGGCGTCGTTTAGCGGTAGTTAACGTGAGTTTTGTGTACGCGAGTACTATCGAAACAACGATTCTGCGACCTTAGCTCAACGAAAGTTTTGCAATCATTACAAGATACGACACAAAAATCAAGCTCCATCAGGTGTGTTAATTAAAAAATGGGTGCTCAAGTTTGAGAAGACGGATTCACCAATGGATTTACCTCGATCTGGACGGCCTAGAACGTCGAGGGACCCCGAAAACGTGGAGTGAGTAAAATCATCTAGTCGTGACCAACCTGGACTTTCAACACGAAAGCGGTCTGCTGTCCATAACGTGCCAAGATAATGATGTATTAAACCGCATTCTCAAGAAAGATTTAAGTCTACATTCCTATAAAATCCAAATGGTGCAGGAATTAAGGCCTCAGGACCATGCCACTAGTTTGCAGTTTGCGAACGAAATGGTAGAGCGATTCACCAGTTTTACAAACATTTTTGTCTCAACGAGGCACACTTCCACCTAAATGGGCATGTTAGTAGATAAAATTGTCGTTATTGGAGTGACACTATGTCATGGTGATCAAAAACCCCTGCATTGCAGCCAACCAACCCAGTAACTCTTGACGAATTAAAGGATCGTATTCCCACAGAAATCCAAAACATCTAAACAGAAACATGTAAAGCTGTTATCGAAAATTTCCGCTCTAGATTGCAGCAATGCCAGAATAATGAAGGATTACATATGGATGATGTGATTTTTAAGAAATAAATTCCCCTTTTGTTTACTATCGAAAACAATAAACAATTTTGATCTACTATAATTAGTTTTTTTTAAATCATCATTCCAATTATAAACAGACTTTTGGTCCACCCTGTATAACTGGGAACTTGCCACAATACGTTACGAGTATTGAAAAACCTTTTAATCGACTTAACTTAACTTCTGGAGATTAGCGAGTTCAGACAAACATTCTAAATATTGTGTAACACTGTTCGATGAATGAATGATATGAAAACGTGTTCACAATTCCTTACTCATATAAAAACTTTTCAAAGCTTAGAATATAAACTTAATTTTTCGTTGTCAAGTGTAAATCAGCATGTTTCAAAAGACGAGCTCAAACTTATTTTAGTAAAAAAGTAATTAGATTTATAGTAAAGAACAGATATAAAAATAATAAAGAATGCGCTGGAAGCATCATCTAAATCCATTCATAAAAATGGTATTATCAACTTATCATGTTGGTACACTTCCTCGTTATGGTTGTTTTAATTTAATATAGTTATAAGGTTTGTTTTTTTTGAATAATGTAAATTCATCAATATAGTTAATCCTTGTAGTTTTATTTAAAGAAGATTTTTATAAATAACAAAAATAAATTTCGTAGCCATAAACCATTAGGATAAATTTCGCATCGAATGGTGATAGTTTCATGTCGATACGATCAGTGGTTTAGGCGTGATTGAGCCTCACACATAGACCATTTTTATTATTTATATATATATATACTAGCTGATCCAGCAAACGCTGTATTGCCGATATTAAAATCGCGATACAAAAGTAACTGTTGATCGTAGATGAGTGAAAATTTGAAGTTGTATGTATTTCTTAATGCTGACTCATAATCAAACAAATTTAAAAAAAAATGACAAAAAAATTAAAAAAAAAATTTCGTGTAACTCTTTACCTTTAGGGGGATGAAAAATAGATGTTGTCCGATTCTCAGACCTACCCAATATGCACTCAAAATTTCATAAGAATCGATCAAGCCGTTTCGGAGGAGTTCGGTCCCGCACACCGTGACACGAGAATTTGCATTTGAATTTGTATATATATATTATATATACAAATATATAGACCATTTTTATTATATGTAATATATAAAATTCTCGTGTCTTTATATATATATATATATATATATATATATATATATTATAATTATTCAGAGCGACAGTAACACTCCTCATTTTAGGGACAACCTACACGTGACCTTTTTTCATGTTATGTATTCGTACATATCATTGAAACAGATTTGATTTTTATTTTGTTTGCACGGTGTGAAGCTCGCCAAGAATTTTACTGAAACATATTATTATTATCAAAAAGAAGACATATATAGAATTACTTCAAATGTTCTTTATATCTACTTCACGTCCTTTTCAAAACATTCTTCTGTTTCCGATTGTAATTTCGTTTTCTCGTCCTGCGGGTAAGTTCATACTGAAAACTGACATAATATTACATTTCGAAACAATGTGTCTCACCTTTAAGTACACAACTGTTCTGTACAATAATTTTATTCTATACGAGCTTATACACGCAACTATGTCCGCGTGGACTAGTCAATCTGACTCAGCGTTGTTGATGATAGATGGTGTTTGGGTGATGCTTGTGCCCAAAGCTAACCAAAAACACATGGAGTCTAGTCGAAACTGATTTTTTTAAATTTGTTCCACCATGTCTCTCTGACTTGAGTTCAACTTTCATATATTAACATCCTATATTCAAATTCAAATTCAAGTATTTTTATTCAAAATGGGATGTGACATCACTAATTGAAAGTCAAAAACTACCACCCATTCCAAAATGAATGCCTCACACCTGATAAGAATGGGCGCAACAAACTCATAATTTGCGCAATTACATTTGCACAATAAACATCATCATGATTGCTTAAGCTTTAAAGGCCGGCAACGCTCCTGTGATTGCAACTGAATGTCAAAAGTGTGTGTGTGGGCGGTGGTGACTCGTACGCTCTTTTGTCCTTCTTTTCCATAAAAAAACTGTAAGCATAAGAGATTAAATTTTCATGACTTGTAATTGCGTTTGAATGATATAAAGTATTTGTATATAAATATAACATGCGAGGTAAACATTAAAACTTAACAAAATAAACTTAAACTACGATTTCTTTAAGTTCAAATGAGGTCGAGCTGACCTTTTTATTGCTTTTAATAAAACTTTGCGCTTAATACATAACTTGCATACACTTAGGAGTGTGCTTTTTAAATTTTATTATTTAATTTTACATATGTGAAAGTTTTCTTTTAACTCTACATTTTATATCATAGATATTTTACATACAGTGTGATTTTTATACGGTGTTTATTATTTATTATTATTTTTTTGAATTATATTATTTTTTGTTTTATATCAGTGAAACTAGGCATCGTTTTGTTGGTAGGAAAAACAATCAAGAAAAATCAAAATAATGCTGAATTTATAAAAAATAACATTTTTATTATTGAGTGTGGACCTTGTATTAACAAACTTTTAAAAAAGAACTATAACAATCACAATAACGTGTTGCAGTTACACTGCTCTGATTCAGTTTGAAGTGTGTGGCCTCCACCTTAATAATAAGCAATCTATTGAGACATTCCACCTTTGCGACTCAGAGTTACGTGTAACCATTGAATTCATGTAAGTGTAACGTAAAAATAACGAATATCTTTTAAGGATAAAGTACTATATCCATGTTAATACTTTAAAAATGAAGATGTGAAAGCATCACAAAAATTGAGTTGAAAACTAACCTCTTTTTTGAGCATTTCACGCCTACTTACACAAAATGTCATGCACATCGCAAGTGTAAGACGTAGCTTGTCAGTAATATTCCTGGTCTGTTTTTACCGGTTGTCAAACAGCAAGAAACTCTGTTTATCTATATATATAGAAATGAATTGCTGTTCGTTAGTCTTGCTTAAACTCGAGAACGGCTGGACTGATTTGGCTAATTTAGGTCTTGAATTATTTGTGGCAGTCCATAGAAGGCTTAAAAAGTGAATAAATAGGAAAATGCTGCTAAATTAAATAAATGCAACCAATTTGTTTTTCCTTTGATGTGTCCATACATAATTTCTATGAGAGAATTTATTGACGCACGGTTTGCCAGTTCTGCTGTAAAACAATGTCATTATAACAACAGGGAGAGATTTTTTACGAAATAATTATTGACAAATTCATAAAAAACATTATTTTATTTATTATATACAGAACAACGTCTGTTGGGTCAACAAGTCATTAATAAATATTAATTGGAGAATTCCGGTCGAAAATGTTCTTGTAATTCAGTACGACTACGTCGTAGCGAGGGGCAGACGTCTAAGTGATATAACCGTTTGTAAACTGTTACACAGATGAGAAACTAATTTAAAATAAATTAATAGCAAGAAAAAGTGGTTTGCAATCGTAAAATGAACGCGATTAAACAGTTCATAATTATTCAACACGATATATTTTTAACCCAGTCGCAAACGCATTTCTGCTGTATAATCCATTGCGCAAAATACATTGCGCAAAAATTTCATTTGAAATATTATGGGTGCATCCAAAATAGATTGTGTTTTATATAGAAAACACATAATTGAATATTGTAATAACAACGTGATTGACGCTTCAGTAAATTTCATCACCCGAGCTTCAACAAATAAACAAGTACTTACAGAGTCTTAACGAAAATATTCCTTTTATGCTGTATTTTGACGTGAAAATTTCTTTAGGCATTCTTGGCATTTACATTAGAAATGGCGTTGACATGAAGACTTGACATATTCTCTTACAATACCAGAGAAATCACAGGAGCATTGCTGGCCTTTTAGAAAAGTGTACGCGCTTTTGGAGGCACCTATGGTACAAGGTACGTGTTTGAAACACCGCACACGAAATCTATCATTCTACAATATGGTTGTAAAACAGGTACTTACGTATTTGAAGCGTTCCTTTTGTATTCTTTTCTTGAAATTTAATTTTGTTTGATGTATTTATACGGCCTGATGAGAAAGCTCATGGTCGCTCAAAATTATTTAAATAGGCTGTAAGTCTTTGGAATAGTCATGATAAATATTTTATTTAAATTGATGAATATACAATACATACAATACAAATATGTATCGAAACAGTAGAGCTCGTGAGAAAAACAAGAAACTCAACGGCCAAAGTATTGAATATATGAGTATTTTACAATAGCTGTAATATAGTATTTTAAATAAAACACTTTTAAAGGATGAAAACGCGTCTAATTGTAACTGTTTTTAAGTTAGATTTTTGAGTAAAAGTTACATTTTTTTTAGTTTGGCCGACGTTCCAAGACCTTTCCAGGTCTCGTTTTCAGGGGGACTGCAGATGAAATGAGTCAAAGATAGTATTTGTCATAGTTGTCATTATGAAGTTTAGCGCCATTTATTGCCTCGGAGGTGGTATTTGCTGTAGAAAAATGTAACTTTTACGCAAAAATCTTATGTAAAAATATATACAATTACACGCGTTTTAAACCTTTAAAAGTGTTTTATTTAAATCTGTAATAAACATAAAAAGTCAGTTTTCATTCAATATATGAATCATCTTCAAAGCTAAACAGTGTTTTAAATAAAAAATATTTCATAAGAAGTACTAAAAAAAAACTGTATAGATATAAATTGTCGTATATGGAATCATTATAATATATGTAAGGATGCTTCGTGAAATGATGGCCGTAATTAACAAATATCTATAATAGAAATAGTCTCCTAAACTAGCTTCAGTGAAAGACTGCACGCAAGCAAATAATTACATTTTACTAATCCTATCAATTTACTAAACAAAACCGGCCTGTAATTATTATCGAGAGAATTAATTCACTTGCTTCGCTGCAAACTGAACAATCAAGAGAGCTCTTATCGAGATTGTTCTAGCAGAACGTTCATTAAGTGATTGCGAGCGTTTAGCTTCTCATGTAGCTTGTTCTATTATATAGAATAGTGATCTATAAATACCTTGCCGTTTCCGAATGAAGTACTTCAAATAAAATATTAAAATCTCATTCGAAGGAACAATATATTTACAACAATGTTTTGATATAAACAGGAAACGTCAACTGAGAACTTTTTCAGATTTAAGAATTCTGAAACAACATACGGTCGCGCAACTGCAAGCAATAAAACATTAGTGGGATAAGGACAACTGCAGTTCTAAAATCGTGAGTAAAACACTTAAAAATCGTGCTCGACAATATCCTCTGCCAAAAATTAAAAAAATCTTTCAAAACTAGGGTGATATTTCTATATCTATATATTTTTACCCCTATCTTTTTTATCATAAAGCTGTTTAAAGCACCTTTTAAAGTACTCTAGCACTTACAAAACTAACAAAAAAAGCAAACAGAGAGACACAGGTAATAATGATATTGATTTAATTTGAAATTAATTTTCTTCTTCTTATTGTTTTTGAACGCTTTTTGTGAACGTTTGTGGTGAAAAATGGTCACTATTTATACAAATTTAATTTTTTAATAGACACGAACCCGCGCTTACCGTCCCATTGACGTATTTTGTTCGTGAATCGTGGTATGTCTTGTTCAAGTGGCCACAACCATCTACATTCGATCACTCGGATGGTTGGCTCAGGTGATAAGAGCGCTCTGAAGGAACCCGAGAGTTTGCGGGATCGAGTCCGACATCGTTCATAATTTTTGGTTACATATTTAATTTGTATAATGAATCTCAGAAGTGTCATATCACATTAAAACAACAAATGGCCACCTATGATTTTTCTTGTTAATATTCAACATCCACTTCGAAACTGATTTAAGAGAATAAGGTAACAATCGAATAGGAATTGTGTAGAATTCTAAAAAATACAACGAAGAAGAATAATTTAAACTTAATAAAAACATACATAAACTTTGTTTCTTGAAAGTCCAAACATGAAACTTACGATCTCTACCCAACCATTTATTACCTTCAATAAAACTGAATTTCATTGCAGCTATAAATTTTGCTTTTAAATTCTAATTTTCAAACGTGAAACAGTTGAAATCTTTTATTTGACTACTTTTATTAAAACTCGTATATTCTGTGTATGTCTTGCAAAAGGCAAAATATTTGCATTCACGTGCAGTTAATTAATTTCTTCACTAAAGATTTGTTTTTGAGAAAACGACTAGGAAATATTGTTGCAGGCAATTGAGGCTTTTGATATAAAATTCACGAAAAACAATATGCATTTTTAGAACAATAAGTATTTCTGACCACTAAAGATGGATTATTAATGACAAAATTGGAAAGAGATTGTTCGCGGTTCTGATTAATATGCCTTCCGGGATAAGTCTTCCGTTATGAGACGCTGTATTAGCTATTTATTGAAACACAATGTATTAATTATTGAGATTGAATCGTTTGTGGTGCACGGTTTATTATAAAGAATATGAACAAAAGCACTCGGTATCAATAAAATCTAGGATCACAGTAAAATCAAAGAGATGGAATTGTGGAGTTTCACCCTTTCAAATTACAGAGTAAAAGGGATGTGTACAGATTAAAGTTAATCTATAAAATATATGAAGTATAAAGACGGCTTTGGAAATTGTATTCGTCAGAAATCGCAATAGGTACAGTCATTACAGTCAGTTTGAGATCAAAAGCTATTCAATTTAAACATTTTCAGTAGAGTTACATTGAAAAAGTTGTTTGTTAACTAGAACGTGCCGACAATGGCCGTTTTGAACAAATTGGTTTGTTTACAGTGTAAGTCACAAGCTTTTGTTTGTAAACAAGGAATCACCTGTTTTACGTTTCGAGATCGTAGAGAGTGGACATATTTTTTGATCTAATTGGAGCATTTTTTCTATGTTGGAGGATGATGACTCGTTGGCCCATGAAACGTCTCTTAGACTCCCTCTTCACTTTCAACTCGACTTTGGATATCTGACCACTACCACATATTCCGCGGTGCGAGTCATACATACTTAAGGGCTTAAGGGGCCTTGCACATTCATAAATCGACCGGGCTCAATGTTATTCGCCCGATAGTGCTGCAGATATGTGGTCCGGAATGAGCACCGGTCCTTACCGTCTTTTCCGGCTCTCATACCGAAATTATGGAAGGCGAGTTTAGTGCACCCGATTCCCAAGAAAAGTGTAACCTCGGATCCATCCAACTACCGCCCCATTGCCATTACCCCATCTTCTCCAAATCTATGGAGTCAACCGCCAGTTAATGGGGTACCTAGAGGAGCACCAGCTGATCAACGACTGTCAGGTCGGTTTCAGTCAGGTACGCTAAATATGAATCTCTCGTGTTATAACGTGTGAACGTAAGACTCCATCAAGTTATCGGTATGTATGCTCATTTGTCCTCCTCTTCCATAAAAACATATTTTGAATAATAATTTTGTTACTTTCAAACTGAAACTGTTTCCATTGGTGTTACTTTGCCTCAAGGGCCGCCATTCATCGGGCTACAGTCATCTCGACTATAGACATATGTCTACTGTGACTACAGCCATAGTCTATACTAGTGTATAGATAGCCTGATAGCCCGATAGTGAGTGAACTGATTTATGATTTGTTAATGTGTGCGTCAGTAAGTGGTTTGATATTCAAAATACTAAGATGCTAATTCCAAGCGTGGCTGACTGTTTAAGACTTGTCAATCAAAATCAGTTACAGTAATAATAGTTTCGCTTTACTTTATCTTTCTGGTTCTACCTTAGAGATGTTCTTCTCTCTATGTTTGTTATTTATTATACACTATTTATTATTATTATTCACTATTTATTATACACTAGTATATTTTAACTCTCTTATTATTATCTATTAACATATTTAATTTATTATCGCCTGTATAATATAGGACGTGTTATATAATAATAATTCTTTTTTTGCATAATGTGTGTATAAAATCCTATACGAATCAACTCAATAGCCAAAAACGGCATGCAATCACATCAGGTCAACATTATTAAATTATAATAAAATTCTAAGATTACAGCACATAATATTTCATTGTTACATTATATTAACATCTACACAAAATACACATGTCATATATATTATGTAGTCAAAGTTAAACACAATAAATTCAAAATCACACATTTAAAAAGTCAGATACAGCATAGCAATTGTAATTAATTCATATAATTGAGTTTTAAAAGGACCGATATTCAACATTTTAATAGCATCGGGAAGTTTATTAAATATTTGATGGCATGACAATTTTTAGTAAACAAATTAGTCCTGGGTGCTTTTTGTATACAAGTCCATTTGGATGTCGTTGGTCGCGGTCTTACATTTCCTTGGCATTGGTGAAAAGATATTTATGTCTCTTTACAAAATTACTAATTTCATAAATATATAGGCACGGCAAGGTTAACAATTTTAATTTGATTAACAACGGTCTACACGAATCGCACGGACCTACCCCACAAATCGCATGGATACACTTTTTTGCAATAAAAGCTTTTTGGATGTTTACGCCATTTCCCCAAAATTATAAGACCGCATCTCAAGATAGATGCAACATGAGCGTTGTAAGCTGACAGTGTTGTGCCTAATTAGTACATTATCCATATTATTTATAATGCCATTGCTAATTAATTTTAATTATATATATATAACTATATATATATTGTTATTATTTGTAACGTCTTTAATGTCATTGATATAAAACAAAAATAGAACAGGTCCCAGGACACTACCTTCCATAGATGTATAGAACTTTGAAATGGCATGACTTTTAAATTGACATCCAATTTACTTTATTCGAATGATAATCACTGCCACGATTGGCTCGGGCTTACTCTGATCTGGAAGTTTATAGTCACTCTGGTATGACCACGAGTCGGGAATGAAATTTCGATGACTTATTCCAACATTTGTGGCCGTATATCGGCAATAACGTGGCAAATGTTGTCCTCTAAGTGGTCAATCGTACGGGCTTGTCGACGTAGACTTACTCGCGGTTAACAAACGTTTCATTCAATAAATCAATTGTGATACAAGCTGTGTCACATGTTGCTTCGTCTGGTTGAAACTACAGTTCCTGCACATCACGGGTGCTCAATAGATGAACGGGGAAGTCAGTACTCATGTCTGTGTAGCGGTCGCCATTGAATGTAACATTCTGACAGACATCGTTATTAAAGAAGTACGGATCCATCAATCCATAAAGCAATCAGTAAGTTTTTCTAGATGTAACGGTGCCTGAACATACATTTGAGGATTATCATCACTCCAAATACGGAAGTTTTGTTCAGTGACGTATCCATTCAAACAAAAGTAAGATTCATCGCTACACAAAATTCGCTTATGAAAATCGTGATCAACGGCAATCTTTTTATGGGCTCATTCACTGAATCTACGCCTTACTAGGTGATGGTGTGGCTTCAATTCTTACACGAGTTGGTTTTTGTTAGCACGCAAGCCACGATCAATCTTCAATAAAGTGGATGGACACAAATCCAATTCCTGTGCACGATGTCCGATAGACTGATTCGGGTCTTGCTCTACGCTGCGCTCTTCAGCAACGCTGACTTCTATTGTTCGCAGTCAGTATACGACGTCTTTATCATTTAGAGTAAGTTGGTGCAAAAACATAGCTAATTTAATTGCTCTGATGGGCGATTATAATGACCTTAAAATAGACGTAGTGTGTAAAACGTATTTCGAACATAACATGATTTTCAAAATAAACTTCCACAATTTGTCACAACGCACGTCAGTTGAAATGCCAAACCAAACTAAATATAAATCACTTAACATCTGACCGAATGGCCGTCATTTAAAAAAGTGTTGCCAACTTAAAGTTTTATACCTCTATAAAAACAGATTAATAAGTAATGTATATCTCGGTATGTAAAGTTAATTTTGTAAGAATGAAACATTTGTGAACATATTAATAACTCATAATCCCTCTAATACTCTCGGGTGCCTCGAATCATAAACTCATTTATAAGTAAGAAGCCCGCCTAACTTCCTGAAAAAGTCCACTGTTGTTGATTTTGTCAATAATAGATGTAAGATTTAAATGTCTGCAAGAATCTGTTTGTTATCCTAAAATATTCACTTACAGAGTTTTCCGTAATGTCCGTATCCGTATACGAGTTATATCCCTGTGTATAAAATTAAAATATGTAAAAGCGTGTTAATAACAAAAGAGAATTTAATGAATTTTTTGATAGAATATTGTGTTAAAACAGCGCGGTCTCAAAATATAATGTAATAATATATAATTGTTACATTCTATGTATAAATAAAATTGATTTAGTTACTCAATTAATTGAAACCAGAAACAATTATTAATTATAAATTATGTTTCTCAGTATTTCGGAATATTGCATATTAAAATTATTTCAGTGCAATTTGAATCGAAGTTTTCACTCATTTTCATTCTACACATTTTTATTTTCTATCAATATTGGCTGTAATTTTCATAAGAAATCGTGCAGTCTAAGCCTACAACCCGGAAAGTGCTAAAAATTGTAATAGTAAAACAATTATCGAATCCGTTTTCTTTTAGTTAATTAACTTAATTGACCAAATGTTCTATTTAAAATAAATAAATCGATCTAACGAACTATCCATACACAAGTTCATAGCTTACATTTTATTATTATTAATTATATATTATTAGAAATCATTAACATTTTAGAATATGAATAACAAATGGCGTGACACTTCTTTGGAAAAGTAATTTTTAAATCTCGTTTATATCAATTATCCAAATCTGTTCTCCAAACGAAATGTTTTTCGTCAATATTAGAAATTATTACATATTCAACTTACTCGCGGCCACGCGCTAACGTGCACGATACAACGCTAGTAGGGAAGATGTTCTATTATTACGCGGCCGCGTGCTTAACCTGCACGATACAATGCTAGGAGGGAAGATGGTCTACTTACTTGCGGCCGAGCGCTGAACCGGTATGATATAACTCTAGAAGGGAAGATGTTCGACTTACTCACGATCGCGCGCTTAACCTGCATGATACAACGGTAGTAAAGAAGTTGTTCAACTTACTAGCGGCGCCATGTGATTCACGCTGCGTTCGCCCTTTCTTACTCTATCTTAATCGTATTGTTGAAAACATAAATTTGCGCGGTGGCCATCTTGGATTTCAAAAATTATCCCAAATTCGTTCACTACACCCTCGAGAACCTCGGATTCGATATCCATATTGTTGAAATCAGTGTTGTTAGGGATATCCATATCCGTAACCAAAACTATCGGATATCCGAAATAAAAAAATATCCGTAACCGTAACCGAATCCGAAATAAAAGTTTTGGATAGTTTCAGATAGGGCGGAGTCTAACTTAATACTACACTCGTACGAATTAACTGTGCACTCCGCTGGAATGCGACACCGCTCCCGCTACTTAATGATGTCACAGCGCGAGGTGCACAGCAAATTCGTACGGGTTATACTTTATAGTAAACTAGCTGCCCCGACACACGCTGTTCTATAGATATTAAAAAAATACTGTATAATAAGAATTTGCCAATAATATTTCAAAACATCAAGAATTATTTCGTAAAAAATGCTCCCTGTTGTTATAATGAAATTGTTTCACAGCGGAACTGTCATAATTATGGGTCCCAAATCGAAATAAAAACTATCCTATCTCTCAAGTTGGACCAAACTGCACTCCATGAAGTAATCCCCATTAAAATCCGTTCATTACTTTAGGAGTCCATCGCGGACAAACAACGTGTCACGTAATTTATTTAAATTAAGATATGACACGTCGTGACAAGTTTTTGTTTTTGCCCGGGCGGCAGATTACCGCGCGCCCGTTTAGTCGTTACTTTAGTGTCTAAAATCTAGAGTTTAGAGGTTATTGTGGGATTACGTTACGTACGATGTAATTCATTTTACGATTACTTATTAAAGGACTGGAAAAATGCGTCCTAAATCTAGTTAAATTTGGTCATTTTTTGATGAAGTGAATGTAAATTTTGCAAAAGGTAAACAGTGTGGGAAACAATTTTCACGCAAAGGAGGTGGCACTACTTCACTTAAACTTCACCTTAAATCTCAACACAGTGATAAGTATGAAGAATTGTTGTTGCTAGAAAAAGATAACCCACAAAAACTGACACCTTTACAGGAGTGTAAAAACAGTTATCAATGATGTTGATTCATATTTATAACAAATTACGAATGTTAATTTTGATTTTGCATTTAATTAGTTACCTATATATTATATAGGTATATAGTATAATAACACTTCAAAACGAGTAGCTCTAAGTAAGAATTACTTGAATGACAGATTGCGAAACCTACAAGGTACAATTAAAGTCGAATATAATCTTATTTGTATTTCATTTTACAGTTCCTTAATAAATTAATATCCGTAACCGAAACTATCGGATAATCCGAAATAATTTAATATCCATAACCGTAACCTAAAACCGATATTATATTTTACCAATATCCATATCCATATCCGGATCCCTTGAACAAAAACCTCCTCCTCTTCTTGAACAAAAACATCTCAAATTTTCGTGACGCTCTATTGCGTTTAATTTGTAAAAAATTTAGCTAGAAGTTTCACTTCAAAATTATTCAAATTGGAATAACTTTGCAATAATATGTTTATATGAAATTAAATGCTTTTTCAGTTTGAGTTCATTGTACCATCGACTAAATTTATTCATCACCCACTTTGCTGATAAATCTTATAAAATCATTAAAACAGTCTAAAAATATTGTTGCGTAGCAACCCTTCGTAGTATATGACGAGAGTTGTCAAACTTCAAGACATTGTTAATTTAATACTCGTAGCTCAGCGGAAAAGTGTTTACTTAGACGCTGTAGACCCGGGTTTGATACACCTACCAGTGTATGGATTTTTTTGTAAAGTTAAAGGAAATTTCTAGTAAGTTCAGGATCAAATCGAACAGAAAAAAAGGGATGGAAAATGTGTAAGCAGGATAAAAATAGTTAAAAGAATTTTCTAGTACAATTTAAATTTAAAGATGGAATGGGAGAATCATTTTGAAAATAGAACGGATCCGGGGGTATATAAGCCGTACTAAGCGTGGCCTACGGCAGTTCTAGTTCTGACTCGAAAGTGTAAAGAAGAAGAAGAAGAAAAGAAGAACTAGTGAAAAGTGGAAGTGTTACAAGAAGAAGAAGATAGAAGAGACTTAGTGTTCGGTGCGGTGTGATGCGTTGAAGGTACCGCCCGCGCCGCCCACAAGTGGAACAGCGGCAGACCGGCGAAGTGCAAGTTCAGAAAAAGTGAACCCCAAATAAAGGCTCGTTCCTATAAGCGGAGTATTATTTCCAATCCCTGACTCACTCTTGTGTCAATATTTAAAAAAATAAGATTTGTGTGGCAATGCCAAGTTTAATTCAAGTTTAATTGGATTGTTCCGGAAAAAATTAATTAATTGCTTTAGTTTTAATTTAAGATCATAGTTTCACTACTTTTTGTGCTCTGTGCTCATAGAGAATTAATAGTTTGTAAATCTCCGTGTGATAGGACTGCGCGTTAGTAGCGCTCCCTGGGTTTCCACGGAAGACCAGCGTTGTGGATTCTTTCCAAACCACAACTATGCTGAGTTGGGGCCCATTGGCGTCATTAATTCATAATTAGAATAGTATAACTTTAAGAACTATTATCAGAATGTATAATAACGTCAATAAACATTTTTTCTTTTCTTTCTTTTTTCTTCTTTTCTTTAGTTATATTCATATTTGCACGAAAAAGATTGAATCACAATTGGTGGATTGACACTGTTATTACAAAAAAATTAAACATTTGTTGAAC
The DNA here is from genome assembly GCF_905404315.1 of Leptidea sinapis. Taxonomy (NCBI): domain Eukaryota; kingdom Metazoa; phylum Arthropoda; class Insecta; order Lepidoptera; family Pieridae; genus Leptidea; species Leptidea sinapis. The sequence goes on along the minus strand of NC_066281.1, from coordinate 693,063 downwards.
ACTTGTATAAATAAAGTTCTATTACAAATCTGTTGTTTAGTGTTAAACAATATTTTAGACATTGCTTATATTTAAACACGAGTCGAAGCTTGTCTTGTGCTCCCTGTTTAACACGTGTCTAAGTCATGTTTAATTTTTTTCTGAAATAACACCGTTTGTGTATCAAAAATGATAACAGCTACTTAGTAAATGTACGTTCTAGCAAATTTCGATCTACTTGCTTATTATGACTGTAGGAAATAACTTAAAGGTGGTTTACGATTCAATATTGGCGATATTACATTGATAATGTCAATATTCTATGAAACATGAACGATCCTCTATAATATTTTACAATTTAAAGACATATGGCACAAAAACCAACAATTTATACCCGTTCACTGCATTCAACAGCTCGACTACGAAACATTCACAAGAATTTACGACAACGGTCCCATTTCCAATAAAATTGCATTTATAAAAACAAACTGCAATGTAAAATATAGTTAAAGTGCATTCATTTATTGTTTTCTGATTTTTAGCAATGAGTACATTTCCATATTTCATTCATAAGGAACTATATTATGTATTACATATAATACTCAAAACATTATGTTTTTAAATATTATAAAGATACTTAAGGTATTTTCATTTCCAGCCAACGATCAGCTATCAAAAGCGGAATTGATGCATTCCTTGTAGTGATAATTTTAACTTTATTTAATTTTATTTTTTTAGTTATTTAAGTGATGAAATGAAATGTTTATCTCACAACATGGTTTGATATTATAACCCTTTGTTTTCGTCCTGAATTCAATCTTTAATCTTCTTTAGCACGTATTTTCTGTTTTGTAACGAAACAGTCTATTGACGATAAAATAATATCGATTTAACATATTGTGAAAATTACATTGATACCTCATTGTCCAACGACACAATAGCAGTAATAAACTAAAATTTCATTATTCATCAATTCTTTTATATTGTTACCACGACACTTTATATCATTATAACCATCAACAGCTATATACCCTATCATAATGATATTATAATAACCACCACATAAAACTGACATGACATAGCGGCCTACCACCCCTATATTTTCATTGGATATTGTCGAGTGCCGGCGCTGAGCACAATTGATCGGAACTGCAAAGTTCTTTCTTTATATAATAGGGGACAACACGGCAAGAGGCTCACGCGATCGTGAGCCAACCGCCCATTGACATCCGCGATACAAGAGATGCGTTGCTGGCATTTAAGTTGGGAGTATGCTGGTATCTTTAGACAAACACCTCTCATTCTTAGGTCTCAGAGATTGCAGAGCATGTAGATTCTGTAATAGTGCAGATGAAACCCCGTCACACATTCTCTCTGAATATGGTTGTAGCATCTCTCTGGTAAGTCCAGTCCAACCACTTAAGAATGTCAGCTCACTGCAAAATATATAATAAGATTCTTGAAAAGAATCAATCTTAGCAGTGAGCTATTGTTAACAGTGGCTATCACAAAAAATCACATGGTCGCAGTCAAACATCAAATCGGTTCCAAAAAATTGCAGTTGGTAATTGATTCCACTAAATGGTTGTGGGAGGCAGCAATCTCGCTTAACGCACGCTTGTAGAATGCCAGATGTCATGCGGCTGGAATTTCGGATATTTTGACGAATGTCCTGTGGTAGTTCAGCCGCTGGTATCAACCTGAACAGCTCCTCTGAGCACCTGATTAATGCGGTAGAAAATACAGAGAGCACCCACATCTCTACGCAATGCCAAAAAAAAAGCCGATCGGAGATGACTTGATCGTCTATCTCTTCTTGGTGACCACGGTTTGATTTTCGCTCGACTTATCGACGCCGAGAATGCTGACACAGGCTATATGAAAATGAATTTAACTTTGTCCCCTGATAAAGTGGTAGAGCACCCGTGCAATACCTGTGCATGTCATCAACATCATCAAGCAGCTAACAAGTGATCTGTACAGGACTTTCAGCCAGAACATGTTCTGGGCGTTTTTAAAATTTACTTTTGGTATTTCTGCCACGTACAGCCAAAGTTTGACATCCCTGTACGGTGTTTCCAGGACGATACAACACCTTCCTTAACAGCCTTGACGTACAATATAACTAGACTCAATATCACGCCCAAAAACTTTATGAAGAAAAATTCGACCTACGCGTTTATTAGGCAGACTTTTCGTTCAGTTGTGTTTCGACCACGCTTTGAATACAACGCCACGCAATGACAAAGTGTTCAGTGAAAAGATATAGTGTCCAAATAACAGCATAACGAAACTTAAAATGGATGGAGTGTCGTATTTCGAGTTCCCCTTTATATTAACAAAATTGTATATGTAGCTTGAAGTTTTTAATCATTTAACAAAATGTTCTTGACTCGTGTTCGCGGCCATCTCATGCGTGACGTAGTGCTAACACTTCTAATGAGCGTATAGCATTACTGCCACGAAATAAGGTGTTAATTTGAATGAATGTTTTAATTTTATCTGTATACATATATACAACGCCGCTCGGATATTTTTCACGACCTTTTAATAGGTGATTGAGAGTTTAGTTGTTTATAGTACTTCAATGCTGGTGGATTACCTTATTGATGTTAAGTAGTTATACTTCCGGTCGTGTCTTCTTCTTCCATAAATAATATTCAATGCACACAAATAGTTATGAAAAGCTTTGTTGGCTTAAATACCTTAATGTGTCCAAATTGGACAAATACAGAAAATGATTTGGTATCCACAAAGCGTCTGATTTCCATTGTAATTACATGTTCATGGATTAACGTTTGTAACATGAGTGTCGAATGAGATAATTGGTGTCAACCGAGCGAGAATAGATCAATTAAGTTGAACATGCTCACTGAACTATTAATAGTGATCTGAGAAGAGAGATTAAATTGTATGTGCCGTTTAATAAGTTAACAAGAGTTACGGGCTCCATTATGAGTGTTGGTATTCAATTTTACAATAAAATACCAGACAGTGTGCTAGGACTTACTGAGCATAAGTTTAAGAAATATATTAAAGCTTCTCTGACAAAGAATTCATACTATAGTATATACATTATAGATGATAATGATGCACGGATCTTGTGTGCAATTTTGCTAAAATGATTTAAATGAAGTGCTGAGAGATCTCCAACTTCTCTTGACTTCCGGTTTTTATTTTGTTGCTGACTCTCTCTGTGAAAACAAGCTGCACTATGAGGAGCAACAAATTTTTACTATAGTTTTTTCACGGAAAACTCAAGAGTTAAGCTGGCGCGGATATTATTTATTTTGGCATAATTCAAAAACATCAATTTTTTTTTCTTCTTAGCATCTTTCAGCAGCAAATTAGCAACAAATTGACCCCTATTTGCTTGATTAATCAGTCTACATTCAGTGATTCCCACGCTATCTTAATGTAAAGTTAGCGTTATTGCCGATTTATTGCGATCGCTTAGAGCAAAAAAAATGATTTTTTAGCAACTAATTAGCAACAAAAAGTTTTGTGTGTCGGTGTTTTTTTTTTTTTTCAATTTCACTTAATTTACGTCGCCATTTTTTTAGACCTCTTTTCACTCGTATTATTCGTAACCCCAGTTCTTCGGATCTAAGCCTTAACTTGAGGCTTTGAGTGATTGAACGAGCAGTTTGACGTCATTTCGTTAACTATAACGGTTGAAATTTATACTATGCAAATGGTGAACTATTTAATAGTTTTATTCGTGAATACAAACGCAATCAAAATGACGTATAAACAAATTTTAATACGTTTTCGGTTATATTTGATAAGTATGTATACACAATACTTGTATATACGCTGATTGTGGACAAAACGTTGTAAAATATCGGAAAGCAAAGAATTATTAATTTTTAATAATTCATTTTTATAGATTATTAATTGAAAATTTCGGCAGCCCTGATATAAAAACAGCCACTCAAAATTCTTGCAGCAAGTTGATAAAAAATGAACAATAGATATCGCTGTTGTATTGTTAAATGTACTTTATTATATTAATTTTAAACTCTTCATTAATTAGAAATACGCCCTACTCTTGGAGCGACGAGTGTTGTTATTGTAACCTGAAAGTACTTACTTGTAAAATGCAAGAATTATATTTGAATCGAGGTTCCTATTTTCAAGACAGATTGAAATTTACTACGACATGGATGGAGCTTGGAACGATTCGAGATTCTAGAACGTTCTCCCTTGTCGTTTATTAGATCTGGTAAAATTTATTCTCACACTCGCTTATTCTGAGAAACGATATATTTCCATTACATCTAATTCTATCTGTGCATATTATATTCAGTAGTATATACGAGTAGTGTATTTTTGTAACTGGGACTGTATGAAGAAATCCTAATCTCATCGAATTGACTCATTTATAAGTACAACTCGCCCTGGACCAAAAAAAGTACTATGGCAAAATTGTTTTCACAGAAAAAAGGCCAAATAGTTCGTAAGACACTTTTCTGTATCTGTTCTGGATTAAAAGTCTCCAATTAAAACACCTTGAAGTTTATATAAAAAATTATTTTAAAATCTAAATCACTTATATTTCATGTTGTATTTTTTTTGCTTATTAAGCGTACATTTTTGTAGAGCCTGAGGCATTTCTTTTTTTTTTATGGAATAGTAGGACAAACGAGCGTACGGGTCACCTGGTGTTAAGTGATCACCGCCGCCCACATTCTCTTGCAACACCAGAGGAATCACAAGAGCGTTGCCGGCCTTTAAGGAAGGTGTACGCGCTTTTTTTGAAGGTACCCATGTCGTATCGTCCCGGAAACACCGCACAAGGAAGCTCATTCCACAGCGTTGTAGTACGCGGAAGAAAGCTCCTTGAAAACCGCACTGTGGAGGACCGCCACACATCCAGATGGTGGGGATGATATCTTAACTTGTGGCGAGTCGTGCGAAGGTGGAATTCGGCGGCAGGAATCAGGTTAAACAGCTCTTCGGAACACTCCCCGTGATAAATGCGGTAGAAGGCACACAATGAAGCGACGTCTCTATGCAACGCCAAGTGATCCAGCCGTTCGCAGAGCACTGGGTCCCCGACAATTTTCAGTTCTAACTCTCAATAAGTGAATAAATATCAAATAAAAAAGTGAACATGTTTAATTTTAATATTTAATACATGATCATAAAACGGATTGAGAATATTAAAACAGATTATAAAGAATGGTTGATTGAGCTCAGCCCGAGGTTGAGGTCGGTGTTGCGCGCCTCGCTCAAGCCAGCTGTGAAATTAAAATAATATTAAACTCCCACAACAGTATATATACACTTATCAGTTTTTGTTTTCCATTTTATTTACTAGCAATCTTTAACTAACTGTGAATTAAACGATCATACTACTGTCGAACCAACCATATTAATATAATAGTATTTTATGCAACAGTTGTATAATGAGGGCAAAAAACATAATTGGCGTGGGTTGCTATGTGACCAATGAATGGCGACATGATTGCTGCCTTAATAGGCGTGGTATGAATCTTTTATAATATACTTATCTCTGGTGAGTGGTTTCATTTCTCTTCAAGAAATGTCAAAGATTGGTTTTCCTTTGCCATTTCCATACAGCCACAACGGGAAAATTGAAAATTACAAAATATACCTAGAAGCATCTTAGTAAATTACATTAACAAGTTTTTTTAAAGTTGACAAGTTGACAAGTTACAATGTTTAGTGTAATGTCTTAAACATGAAAATATTATTATTTATGTTATATAGTATCTACTAGGTATTAACTAATATTTCTATAAACCATACCTTACCTAGATTTAGTTTTCTGTGTCACCAAAACCACTTTCCTTTTTTGGCGACATTATAGTACGTTAAACAATGCTTTTTTAGGCCATAGAGTTTCTATAACTCTCTTTATCAAAGAAAAGTATGTACTTATATTAGTGATTTGATTTGATTTGAACGTGGTTGTATAAATAGCAGATAAAAGAAGAGGTAGAAAAATAATATTAATTATTTTGTTTGTTGCAAACAATTCAAGCAAATTCGTACGGCGGGCGAGGATCGAACCGGGGGCACTGTGTGAGGTTCAAAAGGTTCAACCTACTGCGCCATCAATGCTTTTTTAAATCTTTCTCTCCTTTTCCCGACCTCTCAGGTCGTATCAATTTTTCACACGTCATAACATTGCGTCCTGTACGGCGGACGGTAGATGCGATAAATTATTTTGATGATTTTTCGTTTGAAAATAATCAACGAAATGCGAACCTCTTTTCACTTCTCTGTTTACAAGTAATCCAAGTATTAATGATTAATTGAATATTTCAAATCAAAGCTTATTTGTTTCATACTAGAACAAAGCTTAAACTAAATTTAAAATACTTAATATTAGTGTAATCACACGAAGAAACAACTATCACTACGGGGAAGTGTACCAAGAAAACTGGCAGCATTTTAGCGTTGGATAGCTAGGCTGATCCGTTAAACGAACAGCGACTGCCAGCGCTTATGTTGCCAGTCCCTAACTATGTTGAGGCGCGTAGATAGTAAGTACATTGTACATTCTCCGCGTATCCATTTTAATGAATAAATAAGGCATACAAATAACGTAAATTTGCCAATGCGCACCCTTGAATAAACATAAAAGCATTATGCAAATTTGAATAACGTATTAAACCCGAACGTAATTCAATGAATTAATTTAAATTATAAGTGCATCGCACACAATACGATGAATAATGTTATCATAGCCATTGCGAGTTATTCTCAATTAAATAAACAATAATATTATTTTTGTTTCTCATAATAAAAAATACAACGGATATCAATTTACTAACAGTATTCTCTTTTTATTTATAATGTTCAGTTTGTAATATCAATGGATTCCAGTTACTGGATACACTTTTTTCTCTTTGTAGGGGCTTAGATGATCGCACTCTCACACTCGCACGTCTTTACACTTGGCTCTATTGTTCGAATTTGTATTTATCAAGTGATCCTTAGAGCTGTTTGACGTCATCTCTGTCGTGACCTTCATACCAGACGCCTTAAACTAAGATATTAATCTCATCATCTGGATTGCTTTTTTCGAAGGAGATCGTGTACGCTCACCTTAATCGCAGTCAAGACTCCTGTGATTATTCTGATGTTGCAAGAGATAATGAGCGTACGTAGGTGACGCTGGTTTGTCCATCTGTTCCATAAAGAAAAAGAAAAGAAATGTGACCGCCTTTTTTCATCATTGTTTGCATTACAAGCAACCCTGCCTAAAACATAAAACTAATCTGGTAATCCAATCACAACTACACAGAATCACTTGCTAAAAATTTCATCAATATCAGTCATATTGCCTTGGAGTACAAACAAATTGTTGTAAAAATATATTTGTGGATCTGTATTAACTATTACATATAACATTATTAGTCTGAGGCTAAAAGAACTGTATGGTTTTTGTAACATTATCTTTAGTTATTATGTGAGTGAATACCATAATTGACGCTTTGAACTTTAATTAAATGTATAATACTTGAATTAACACTGGATATTTGATTAATAATACACACATATTGAATCTCAAATATTTTAACTCAAAATTGTATTTCGTATTGCAAGTTAGAATCTAGCTCTTATTGTAATCATAATTTCATAGTATATCGAGTGTATATAAAAAAAAACTACGTTAAAAAAACCGACTTCAAAAACTGAAAAGTTTAAAATAACTTGTCCTCTTAATCAAATCTTAAACCTTTAATATTCATAAAATACTTTTAATATACTGTTCAGTTATTGAAGTCGGTTTTTTAAACGTAGTTTTTTTTTATTTTTTCTTTTTAGTGGCATAAGTAAAGTAAACTATAAGATTTTGTTGCATTTTATTGTCATATATTAGATAGTATTTTTTTTAAGCAGCTATGGGTTAGCCTACTAAAGGTTTCGCGTGACTTACGGCTGTCCTAACCTTTCTGTCTTTAGTTTAACTTACGAATACATTGCTGTCACCGTTTAATGACAAGATCTTATCTATCCATAGTTATAGTCCAATGTTATTTGTCAATAGGTTATTGAAATGTAAGTAGGCGTAAAAGGATAGATTTGTCTACCTCTAGTAAGTTAAACTAAAGATAGATAGGTTATTGAAAACGGCCGTTAACTTAATACTTTACTTTAATATAAATACCCTATTTCACGTTCTTGTGACACACTGAAATATCGTGTACAACGTTTTTTAGCTAGGAATGACAGGATGCCTAAGACCCACTTTTCGGCAAACGGGTTAGTAATAATAATATATAATCAATCTAAACGAATACTCCTAAAAAAGCACTACACTATCAATATTAACATCATCCACGTGAACAATAATAAAAATGTTAATAAAATAAAAACTACTGAGCCAAACTATTTCAAAATTTTATTGGAACAAATGGCAAACATTCCGCATCAAACTAAAGAAGAATCACGAAAATCGGTCCATAAAATATCTCAGCTTAATCGATGTACATACATAAAAAAAAACCAATCGATTTGAGAACCTCCTCCTTTTCGAAGTCAGTTAAAAAACACTTGAAACTTATTTGATATAATCGCTCTCGAAAGATTTTACCTCCTTTGAAGAATGTTGCGAAATATAAATCTAAAAGTATGTGTTCCCAAAAGTAATTCTATAAAAGGCCAAGGAATAATATATATTTATCCAATCCTTTACATATAATATTATTCAATAATCGTAAATCGTAACTCAACGTTCGTTTTGTACCTGAACATTAAACGTGGTTCTCGTTCGTAACAATAACAAATACAGGCCTTTGTTTACGAACTCTGAATTTGTTTTCAACTTAGAAATGCATGACACGTTTGCCGAAACGAAATATTTCTTACGATAAATCTTTTTTTAACTACCTATGTGTGATTATACACTGGCCTGCAAAAGTAAGTATCACACTTTTCAAATTATTTTTTTTTCTTAACTATAGAAGGTAGAGATTTAAGATTAAAAACGTTTTGTTGCAAATTTTATAGGCTATAATTCTTAGAAACTAAAATTATACATTAGTAACATTTTTAACTTAAAAAAGATAAAACAATGAAAATAGACATTTTTAGTTTAGAGTAAAAAAATTCAACTAAAATGTATTACATGTTATTTTATTTTTAATAACTGGTATTGCCTCCTCGAGCTCTGATTACAGCTTCGAGCCGGTTTGGCATACTGAACACTATGTTTCGGAGCCGATGTTGGGGAATATTCTTAAATATTCCCATTCTTCTACCAGGGCCTGCTTTAGTGCCCTGAGGGTAGTAGGTGGTGGTCTGCGATTTCTGACTAGCCTCCCAAGCTCATCCCAGGCGTGTTCAATCGGGTTGAGATCAGGATTTCTTGATGACCAAGCCATCACGCTGATACCGACCTCCTGAATATACTCTTGTACGATATGAGCCGTGTGTGGCCGGGCATTATCATGCATCAGCATCGATCCATCATCCATATTTGCTAAATACGGCCCTGCATACTCATTGAGAATCTCTTGAGCATATCTTTGCCCAGTGAGTGTGCCATTTTCTATGGCTACTAGCTCTGTGCGACCTTCTGAAGATATGCCAGCCCATACATGTACCCTGCCTCCACCGTATTGGACTCTTTCTGAGATGCAGGCATGAAGGTATCGCTCACCAGGTCGCCTGTAAACACTTCGCCTTCCATCAGAAGTGTAAAGGGAGAATCGAGACTCATCTGCAAACAAAATTCTTGACGATTCTTCTTCATCCCACTGCATGTGTTCACGGGCGTATCGCAGTCTCGCTACTCGATGCTGTCTCTCGAGTTTTGGGTCACTCGCTGGTCTTCGGGGTTTCAAATTTGCTTCAGCAAGTCTTCTTCTCATTGTACTGTCACTAATGTAGTCCCTCCGGGTCTGAAGTAGCTGTTGCTGGACTTCAACTGCATTTTGGTGGCGATTTCTTAACACAGTGGAAATAATATAACGATCTTCTCGGGCACTGGTACACCTGGGTCTGCCATTACAAGGTCTCCTCAGATGGTGTCCAGTCTCTTCGTACCTTCGCTTTACCTTCTGGACCGTTCGTACCGTCACACCCACCATTCTTGCAGTGCGACGCATACTGATGCCTAGTTCCAGAAAAGCCATGATCCTAGCACATTATTCAACTGAAAGAGGCATGATAAATAAATGTTATGTGCTTTTTAGCATAAATTTTTAAAACAAGACCCATCGATCTTGAAAAAAAATTAAAACAGAAATAAAAATGTGAATGGTAAGATTGTAATTCGGAAACGTCCACTTTAAAAAAGGAATGGTTTTGTTTTTGAAGTTTTTTTTAGCCAATTCTTAAAAGAAGGTTACCGAGTATAAAGTTTTTATATACAAAATTAAATTCTCTTTGGAGTCCTTTTTATTTCGAAAGTATATCTTGTGAACTTAAAACGTTATCCCAATTATAAAAGTGTGATACTTACTTTTGAAGGCCAGTGTATATTATATTATTATTATTATATTTTTACATAAATTTGAAGCAGAAGCACTTAAATCCAAGGCAGATTTTATTTTTATAGAAGAGGAGGACAAACGAGCGTACGAGTCACCTGCTGTTAAGTGATCACCACCCCCCACAATCTCTTACAAGAGGAATCAAAAGAGCGTTGCGAGCCTTTTAGAAAGGTGTACGCACTCTTTGAAGGTACCCATGTCCACAACGTAGCTCATCCTATACAGTGGAAGAAAATTCCTTGAAAACCTCACTACCGAGGAACGTCACACATCTAGATGGTGGGGATGATATCTTAATTTGTGGGATGTCGTTCGAAAGTTAAGTTCGACGTCAGGAATCAAAACTTTAAATTCTTGCCGTGATAAATGCGGACCTTTATGTAAAAATTAGACCTTGAATGGTGTTCAAATCGAGGCTGTTGGGATCAGCTATTAGGGACCGGGTTCACTCGCTTTGCTGGTGTTTTAAATTACATCCTTAAGACCGTTATTAATTACCTTATTGGAGTCTCAGGGTATTCGGGTGGAGTTTGTTCTCTTCCTAAAAAAAGGACTTAAACCTACCATTGGCCCCACGATCTGGTGGTTTTAAGATCTGCAGTAGCTTGGCAGGACAACCTTCACGGGCAGGATTATTTGAGACCAATTTGGGTAAGCTGACCCATTCAGCTGGCATTTATAAATAGAATTTGGCGACAGGAATCAAGTAATTAAGCTCTTCGTAGCATCCTATGACGGAAAAAATGAATGGAAAACCAATTATTACTTATACTTGTAATAATAATATTACATTTTGAATATGGCTTATGTATTTGCATGCACTAGTATATTGATTAGTATAGCATATAGAGAAACCTGTTTAATTCTACATCAAGAACTAACTTACATATTAATGAAACTTTAAGGAGTTGAGCACTCCTAACTCAAGCGCCAAACAGACAAGATAAATAGATTTCAAAAGCCACTCTTAGCTAAGAGATAAATTAATATATAACACTTTATGAATCAAAAAGAGATTTAAAATACGGTGTGGTTGGTTTTAGGTCCCATACAATTGTAATTCGAGCTAACGGTAAGGTGGAATTGAATGAAATGTAACATGAGTTTATAAGGGTACTCATCGAAAGGGTAAATGTACATTTTCCGGTCAAAGGTTGAAATTGGATAGATCTTTATCGGTTGTTGTTTATTAGGAAAAGACTCATGGCCGTTTCCAGTCGACTTGTGTTTTCAGCACTGACCAAAATGTCAGATTGCTCCTATATAGCTTCTCTTATTTGGTTGGATTTACAGTGTGACCGATGTTTACCTGAATATAATAAGTTTATAAATAAGCTCTTATCTAATCTATTAATTTCTAGCATGGTGTGCCTCCTTTCTAGATTAAGTCACTGAACACACTGTCTCAATTTATTTGTTTTCTAAAGATTTGATGTGACTGTATCTACAAACAAAAACTCTATCAAAGATTTTAAGCTTTCATCAAGACCTTTCCAACGATATATTGTGGGGGTCTGCACCTGATGTGGTTGCTGAGAAGTAACATTTACAACGCCGGTTTTGTGCTTATTAAATTACTATATATTATTATTCCAATTAAGTTTTTATCTCATTGAAAATTATTATTTGAATAAACCCGAAATAATCCTTTGCAAAGAAGCCTCCTTAAGTAAATTGGCTGACATCGATAGTTGAAGACTATAAAAGATAACTTAGATCACATACTATCAACACTACAAAGGCTTTCACAGCTATTAAATCAAAATTAACCGAAATCATATTCCAGAAATAATAACATTTTATGAGAAAAGACCTCTCCCGCTATGACTCTGTCATCCGGTAGAATCACCCTGAGGCTTAGTGTTTAATGTCGCTATTTCAGGACTTCCCTTTAATCGATCCTTACAGATAAAAAGACTGAATGGCGCAAATTACCCTGACGCGGGTGTATATTATCCTGTTTATTGAAGAAAGAATGTTTACAATTTAAAAACACTATAAAAATGTGACACGGTTTCGAATGTGCAAAATATTATATTGAAAAACAAAAAAAAATGTGAAAAGCGAGAAATTCTTTCAGCAATTATACACTTAGATAATAACGTGTTATTTTACCCTGAAATTCTGTGATTAGCAGCTCAATAATACTTCGTAAAACCTTTTAAACTGTCCGAGATAAAGCTGTCGGCGGAACATATTGGATGCTCCAACTTTTATATCTCGGTAGAGAACATGATTCTACAACACTTTGAAACAACTGTATTTTAGAAGTTTAACAAACTAGATGCAAGATTGTGGCACTGAATTGCAGTAAAACCTACGAAAAAATAGTAATGGGGTTACTTTTGTATTCAGTGCATTCTGACTAAGATATAATTCATGAGGTCCCTATATGATTTTTATCGCCACAATCTTAATTTAATAAGGATAAAGATAACTGGAAAATAAAAATAAATTATTGAACGTAGCACTGTGTGGTAGGTAATACATTTTTTATGGAATAGGAGGACAAACGAGCGTACGGGTCACCTGATATTAAGTGATCACCGCCGCCCACGTTCTCTTGCAACACCAGAGGAATTACAGGAGCGTTGCCTGCCTTTTAGAAAATTTAAGTGACCCATGTCATATTGTCTTGGAAACACTGCACAAGGTTGTACGCGGAAGAAAGTTCCTTGAAAACCGAACTGTGGAGGAACGCCACAGATCCAGACGGTGGGAATGATATCCTGATTTGAGGCGTGTTGTGCGAAGGTAGAAGTCATTGACAGGAAAAAGCTAGATAACTCACAGCAAAGGAAAACTTCCTCCGAATCTAAATAAAACAAGTACATAAATATTTACATGTCGGTGATGCGACCTTGAAGGTTTTCCTCGCTGTATCACTATACATTGAATGTGAATTTGACATTTACAGTGAATTTTTATTTAGCACTTTGGGAGTGCCCAAAGTGCTAAATAAAAATTCACTCACAGAAAATTATTATATATATAGGAATATATATATATAGGAAGTGATAACATTTTTTGTACTGCAAACTCAAGTTGACAGGAAACGGGCATAGGAACATCATCCAATAAAAATCTTTCCAATTTCAATCAAGTTTTTGTGTTATTTTCTGTCCGCATCCTTTGACCGGAATTTCTAAATTTACCCTTTTTCATAGTACCCTTATAAACTACATTTATATTTCAATCAATATGACCGTACGGTTTTTTTTATAACTGTATGAGACCTAAAATCATAGACTTGGAATATCCTAACGTTAAGATAACCTGGCAGTTAATAATCCGTGACTTCCGCAAATTTTGAAATTCCGCCTATTTCTGCCGTGAAGCAGTAATGTGTAAGCATTATTGTGTTTCGGTCTGAAGGGCGCCGTAGCTAGTGAAATTACTGGGCAAATGAGCTCTAACATCTTATGTCTCAAGGTGACGAGCGCAATTGTAGTACCGCTCAGAATTATTGAGGTTCTTCAAGAATCCAGGGCAGGGCGTATCAATTATCATCAGCTGAACGTCCAGCTCGCCTCGTCCCTTATTGTCATAAAAAAAAACAATTTTGATCCATCTATCAGTGCGTCAGTTAGTAAAACATTCAAAATACTAAGGAGCTAATACCAAACGTGGCTGACTGTTTACGACTTGTCATTAAAAATCAGTTACAGTAACTAAAAATTCACTTCCCTTTCTTTATCTCTATTAGATTGTCTTGTCTCTCGAATTTCTTAAACAAACCACGCCGTATTTAAAGTTTAGTATAAAAACAGTTATTTCTTTTCTCAACTGTAACGTAGAGAGAGTGGCTCTTAAAGGGATTTATTTATCTTGTTTGTTTGGCGCTCGAATTAGTGAACACTCCTCCATGTTTCATGAATACGTAAGTGAGTTGTTGCTTTAGAATTAAACAGGTTTCTATACAAGCTAAACAAATTAGACATTGTTAGACATATCCTTTCTTATCATATTATAAATCTCAATATGAGTTTATTTTATTATTTCTTTAGACTAGATTCACAATCACGCTAAAAAATTGTCTGAAGCAAAACTACGTGTCCACAAGGCAGAGTTTTCGTTCAGTTGTGTTTCGACCGCGCTTTGAATACGCCACGCAATGACAAAGTGTTCAGTGACAACTGTCCAAATAACAGCATATACAAATTGAAAAAGGATGGAGTGTCATATTTCAGGTAAGTGCCCCTTTAAATAAACAAAATTTTGTGACTAACTTCATGTTTTTAATCATTTTGCTAAAAAAAAAATACATTTCAATTATTGCTATAACGGCACCATAGTAAATGACTCCTTCTTAGGAGAATTTGAACTTGTCACACTTGCACACACGTTATCAGAGGTACAGAAAAGGACACAGGGAACTTGTATTTGATTCCCGATTTTTTAAAAATGTGATATGCAGTGTGTAATTGTTAAGTGTGACCAAGTGATGATTCCATTACTATAACATATATAAAAAAAACTTTAAACCGATGTCGTACGTTATTTAATCAGTAAAATGACATCAATATTTTTTTTTCAAACCTGAAGTATCCAAAATATTGATATTAAACACTCCCATACATTTAGTATAAGATTAGTAGAAGGGTCATTGTGACAACAAGGACTTCATTTCGAATATTACTAGAAAATAAATATGATTCCATTAAAAGATTCTATTTCCTTCAACGGATCAGCCTAGCTATCCAACGCGGAAATTTATCTGGTATTAGAATTTCTTGCATGTTTGCATGCGATTACTACCACTAGGTCATACGGACGGTTTTACATATTCAGCCCATAATTATACAATGTTTACTAAAATATCTGGCCTCATAAATTCACTAATATACATACAGCGAAAATCGTCTTGTCTAAAATTCATTATAATTGTATTCCGAAAAGATAAATATGAAAACAATCCTTCAAGCTAAGCCGACATGTTGGCAGATTTTCGTGATTGGATATCCATTTGCTTAGTATAATCACTTCCAGAAACATTCGGTACTTCTTAAGTAATCTACTGTTTCGATAAGTATTCATTATTTATTTTTATGCATTTGCAACAGTTTATATATTTTACATTTACAATATCCATAAATCTAATTTATATTTTTATGTGTTACCAATAATAGTGGAACACATCATTCGCTTTCTAATATTAAGAAAAAGCAGTATTAAAATGCTAAAATTTACTAATAAAATCCAGAAAAAAAAGAATACAATTTAAAACAACACTCATTACTTTCAGTACAAGTAAATTAAATAAATAATAAAGAGCTTAGAAGAAACCCTTCACCATTTTTTTATAATTTGTAAGAGCCTCTCATAATCAATGTCCAAACATTTGATCGACCAAGTATTCGATGTCTATCAGAAACGGAAATGTTTAGCATAAGTAAATAATATTACCTATATACAACGACGAAATAATTAACAACATTTTTGTAATATACAAAGCAGTGGAACCATCAAAAGCTTAGAGTACATCAATTTAGACGTCGAGTAGTCTGGTGGAAAATGTTTGAGTTTTCGGCTCCGTGATTCGCGGGCGGAGTTTTCCCACAACTTAATTACTTGATGGACATGTTGCCAACTTCCGCAATATTACAGCCTCAAATTGATTTTTAGGTGAGCAGGAAGTTATTAATATTTTTTATGAAAGGAAAGTATATTTTACGCTTGTATACCTTGAACAGATAAAACGTGGGTGGCGCAACAGGACCGTTGACTTCAACCACGGAGCCTCCAGTTCGATCCTCGTCCGCTATAAATTAACATTGGTGAATGTATGATGCATCAATTTCCAATTCAAATACAGTACTTTAGTTTTAGCTCGGTATTATTATTTTGTATGATCTCATTGCAATCATTAACTGTCAAAGTCAAACTTCATAATGTGGTTAAAATCAATGAAATATTAAAACTTTAAAAATTAATATCTCATAAAGTAAGTAGCGCGAGAGGCGCGGGTACGAATCCCGCATCATTCATAAATTATGGCACAAATCAATTATTTATAATTAATCCCCTAAAGTGAGCGATATCATTTAAAAATAATTAAATGTTTATTCTGTCTTATTTTTATTTTAAAATCTAATAGTTTATTTCAACTTTTAATTCGTGTATTAATCCTAGAAGTGAGGGTTATCACTTTAAAACATAACAAATTGTTTATTTATATTGTTTTCATTTAATATAAACTTTTAAGCTTATACACTAATTCTACTTTCTTATAATACCAGTGGCATGACATGAGTATTGTGGACCTTATAAAACATTGAACAGAAGTACTGTATTTGAATTGGAAATTGATGCATCATACATTCACCAATGTTAATTTATAGCGGACGAGGATCGAACTGGAGGCTCCGTGGTGGAAGCCAACGGTTCTGTTGCGCATTCTATTATACAAATTTTATCCAGAGGAAAGATTTTTTGAAGTAAAGCTTCTTTAGGCGCAACTTGACGGTGACTTAGAGTCAGATATTTTTTTATGACAGAAGTAACGCGAACTTCCGGCAGAAAAAAATTAATCGTTATTAAACCTTTGAAATTTAATGGTTTGAAAATATTATTTCAATTTGGTCAGTTATATTTTTTTATTGCACCAAGTGTATTGTTTATATCTCACTATGTTTGTAAAATAAAACTGAAAACTTTTTAAATTACTTATTATTCAATAATTTCTTGTAAAAAAAAATATTTGTTTTAAAATTGAAAATCTGTTTGACATTTTTTTAAAACTATTTAAAAACAGAAAGGAAAATTATCATTGAGTAACATGGACTGTACTTTTTTTAAACAAATAACCAAGACTTTACATTTCTTATTTTCTATGCTATCAAATTGAGGTTGAAAGAAGTCGGGGTGGGCGACTAGTTGAAAATATGATTAATTGTTAGGAAAGTCGATAACATTTTGGCAGGCTTCTCTCTAAACAACAAAACTTTAAATTAATTTTATCGCAAGAACTTCAATTGTAATCAGCAGACGTGAAAAGAAATACCGCGAAAATTCACAATAATTATTCTATTAATACGAAGGCAAGTTCGTATAATTTATCTAATCATTTATACTTTTTTATTTCATTTATAATAGATATTAAATTACTGATGGATAATAAAGTATTAGGTACATAGATAAAATTGATGCGTGAAGATACGATTTTTACTTTGTTTAATTGCTGAAAAGATGATAATTCCATTTTATGTTCACTTTATTTGAGCGATCACATTCGTCAATCTAATAATAATAAGCAGATAATAATAATAAGAATAATAAAAATAATAATAAGAATATAATTTGCTGTTCAACAAAAATTATCCTCTGTAATATTTTATGTAATATTTTAGTTCTGCCGTATTTAAGTAACATAAGTTTTGTTCATTTAAATTAATTTTCACTTTATAGAAACTCATTATATAATTGAATTGTATCTTATTGTTGCGTAGCAACCCTTCGAAGTATATGACGAGAGTTGTCAAACTTCAAGACATTGTTAATTTCAACAGCTCCGTCAGCAATACTCGTGGCTCAGCGGAAAAGTGTTTACTTTAGACGCTGTAGACCCGGGTTCGATACACCTACCAGTATATGGAATTTTTTTGGGTTTTGTAAAGTTAAAGGAAATTTCTAGTAAGTTCAGGATCAAATCGAACAGAAAAAAAGGGATGGAAAATGTGTAAGCAGGATAAAAATAGTTAAAAGAATTTTCTAGTACAAGATGGAATGGGAGAATGATTTTGAAAATAGAACGGATCCGGGGGTATATAAGCCGTACTAAGCGTGGCCTACGGCAGTTCTAGTTCTGACTCGAAAGAGAGAAGAAGAAGAAGAAAAGAAGAAGTAGTGAAAAGTGGAAGTGTTCCAAGAAGAAGAAGATAGAAGAGACTTAGTGTTCGGTGCGTTGTGTAGTTAGTGTGTGACGCGTTGAATTTGAAATTGAGTATTATTTCCAATCCCTGACCCACTCCCGTGTCATTATTATATAATTGTCTTGTATTCTATTATATTATATTTTAGTATAAGTTCTAATATTGCACCATTAAAATTTAAAAATGTTGTATAGGTTTGTTATTCTTGCATGGCGTGGTCGTTGCCTGTAAGAGCAATAACACTTAGACTTTGACTTATTTAGAATAATATTTAATGTTAATAATTTTTATTATTTGGAAATATCAAATAGGCTAGCCCAAGCCAGATATAGGCATGCTTGAAAGGCGTCGTGAGCTCAAATTTCGATCAGATATAGTCCTGATGATATAATATAAATCAAAAGTTATGGTTAACACTAGAGGACTGTAGACAAGCACGGGAGACACTCCCCAACATTGATGACAATATGGCAAATCACCTTATTAGTAATAAGTGTAAGTTAAGTAGATAACGGGTACCCTAACTGGTCACGGTCCTTATAATAAACATCTATTTGATATAGGCAGAACTGACAGCCCCCTGTGCAGGGCCTGCATGGTGGCAGAAGAAACGGCTGCGCATGTACTTCTTTCTGCATTTTCCAGGTGTAGCAACTTACCGGGCTCAACATCTCGGCACCTCCAAAACACTCCCGGAAGTCTTTAGGAAGAAGATGAGGTTGCTAAGGTTTCTGGAGGAGTTGGGGTGGCAGGAATTACATATATTCCTAAAAACGGAAAATAGGCGCACAGTCGGCAAGTTGCGGTAAATAGCTCGATTATACCATACCATACCATCGTGCACGCGATAATAAGAGAATAATTTGGACAAAACATAAGATTATTTTTATCACCGAGGAGCATGTTTTAAGTCAACATAGATTCACCAACCACCTTAACCTCGTTATAAATCTACATAAAAACATTTACGGAACTAAATTTTTAATATACATGAAACAATGCTTTAAAAACGAGAAATTCGTACAGCTATTATGCACTCAATTCAAGAACTTACTTTTATTTTACTCTCAAATGGTGTGATTAGCAGCTCAAGAACACTTCGTATAAAACCATTTAAACTCTCAAAGATAAAGCTGTCGACGGAACATATTGGACGTTCCAACTTTTATATCTACCTGGAGAAGGTGATTTCAGAAAACTTAGAACTTACTTTATTTTAAAAGTTTAACAAAACCATCGCAAAACATAACTTATTGATTTTGCAGCGACGCAAGGCTGGTACTGAAGTTGCAATTACGTTATTTATCTATTCCATCTTTTGCAAATACGTATTTAAGTATCACTTCTTGCCGCGCTTTAGTACAAACAACTTTCTATTTGGTCATTTTTGTCTGATACTAATATTTATTACGTATCTCAAAGGTAGGATTTACCTTTTAGAAGGATATTTCCTTCAAGTCCGCAAATAGTTTAATATGCGTCTTGCAAGTAAACATTTTTTATGTAAGATATCTGCCTGACATAATTGTTTTTTGTATATAATATACATAAAAATACCATGGTTCTTTTTATGTTTTATCAGAAATATAAAAAAAAAAACAAATTGCTAAAAAATTTGAATCTCCTTAGTAATGGAGTCTAAAATATAAAAATGGAGTAATGGTCTAAAAATATTTCACTTACAAAATATTGATATAATTACCATTACCATTTTTAAGCAAACTTTGTATGAACTATGTCATTATTTACTTGGTGTACGTCTTTAACAAATCACATGTCGTTATAATATTCAGAATATTTCTCTCTGTTATTTTTTGAATTATTCAAGTGTAGTATTATTCAAGTACGGGGTGTTAATTTACCGCGCTCTGATCTACAAATTTGAACAAATTGATGAGGATGGCAGCACTTCAATGCGAGAATATATATTTTCACTTGACTGTGTGAAATCAATAAATACTCAAGCTTTGACATACATAAATATTGAGTATTGGTTCCAATAATTATATTTAGAAAGTACTTTAGATGAACGAAGTTTTGTGGAGGGTCGACATAAACGTAATTTACGTTTTAGGATGAGATAGCTAGCATTAGAGATCCGACATACGTTGAAAATAAACGCAGCTAGTATTTAACGAAAATATACAAACTACGACACACAAAAAAAGCCCGCTGAATTTGCGCCCATTCTTCTCAGGTCTGAGGCATTCGTTTTGGAATGGGTGGTAGTTTTTGACTTTCAATGAGTGATGTCACATCCTATTTTGAATAAAAACATTTGAATTTGAATAGAGTCGAGGCATAACGCTATTTAGTTACGTGACATTTTCTGACAGTTCACACCTCGCCACGTAAAAAAACTTCCGTTGAATATTTTTCTTAATGTAGTATTTATATTTTAAAAGTACATACTGCAATGAAAATACCATATGAAATTTTGTTAGGAAGGTTTAGGAAGTGGTTAGTCTCAGTAATAGGGTCATAAAAGTCCTTGGTACAACATTACGCCGCCCCGGCTAAGAGCTCACCTGTGACGAGAAAAGCAAATAATTATTTTGAAATTAGAACAAGAGTTTCTCACAAAATAATATTTTATAACAATAAGTTTTTTAATAAAAAATCGTTGGTGGCTATAAATTGTACCGTTCACTCACCCACCAGGGTGCACCCGGTTACATCCTCTGTTGTTATATGTGAGTCTAGGCTGCGGTGATCACTTAACATCAGGTGACATGATAATTTATCCTCCTTTTCCATACAAAAAAAATGGATAATATTGATAAATATTATATTTTATTTTATTTATATTACTTTTTAGTTAAAATTTCGATAAATTTACGGTTTCGTTAATTTAAGGTCATATTCATTCATAGGTAGGAAACTCTGGGTGTGCATGTCAGACTCATAAAACAGAGCCGCTTTTGCCAAAGGAATTAAAAAAATCTACACTGTTTGTTATTGCTCTATTGTATCAAATACGCATTCTAACCGAGATAATTTACATTGAGGTCACTCATACGATCGAAGCAACTTCTATTCCATAACAGTATACAGAGTGTCCCAAAGTTATGGGACATGAAGGGAAAGTACCTTAAATATCGAAGATAGGCTATTTTACTGAAAGAAGACTTTATGTTATTTTTAAAAGTTAATACCTCTGCATTCAAAGATTTTCTAAAAATTACTTGCTGCGTCTGGGCATCGAACTGACTGAAATGTAAAAAAAACACCCCTACTTTTATAATGCCAATCGAAAGAATGGCCAAAAACTAATAACTCTTCTTAAGTAACATCGTATTTTAAAAGAAAGTAGTCAATTAAGTGAGTATTTTTTTGTAAATTAATTAATGAAATGCTCAAAATGTGATCCCTCTTGTCTTACGCAAATCGCCAATCTTTTAATGAGTCCGCTACCTGTTGATTTTCTTATCATTTTATGGTGAATACTCGATATGATATGGCACAATTCTGTTTGTAACTCGCCCACGTTCTCGTATCGCTTTTTGTATAGCATATCTTTCACGTATCCCCAAAAAAACAAAAACTAATGGTGTGAGGTCCGGGAAGCTGGCCGGCCATCTAATCGGTCCATTCGTACCAATCCAAGAAGGAAAATATTAATTTTACGTTGTTCCTTTCTTTTAAAATACTATGTTACTTAAGAAGAATTATTAGTTTTTGCCCATTCTTTCAATTGGCATTATAAAAGTAGGGATGTTTTTTTTTACATTTCAGTCAGTTCGATTCCCAGACGAGGCAAGTAATGTTTAGAAAATCTTTGAATGCAGAAGTACTAACTTTTAAAAATAACATAAAGTCTTCTTTCAGTAAAATAGCCTATCTTCGATATTTAAGGTACTTTCCCTTCATGTCCCATAACTTTGGGACATCCTGTATATACTCATAATAAATATTTACTTAGAACTCATAGTAACTAATGTTATTTAATGATAATTGTCTTTTGAAGCTGTTAAAGCACAATTATTACACGAGACTGAAAGTGACAATAAAAAGACAATGTTCTCAAAAAATAACAACATATCTTTATATACACTCCAACCGTTATGAAATAACTTCTAATTAAATAAAATTAAACAAAAGCACAAATAAAGAATTAAATAAAGTATTCGGAGTGAAATTTTGCGGCGAAAAACAAAGCGAGATCGAACGTGCCCTGAGGATTCACTCAAGTAACCAATTTATTTTCTATTTCATGCAGACGGCTATTTAAATCTTTTCAAAGCATTTTATTTTCTTCTAATAACAAGCTTCTTTCAGAAGCAAAGAGAGAGGTTAAAACTTATGTTTTTTATTTGTGACTTAAAACTTTGGAAACTTACGAAGTTGATTTTTTTTTTCATTAGAAAGGGAATACTTTCGGAAAAAGCTTCCAGTTTTCATTCTAGGATCCATGAAGAGTTGGGAAAATTCTTCAAATTTAATAGACATATAACAATAATGCTATAATCGTCTCTGACACAGGAAGATCATTAAGTAAATTGGAACTGATAAAAAAAAAGAAAAAGGCATTGAGATTCCTCATATAATAGTAATATAAGTAGTATTTTTAGTTTGGTATTTGAGCAGGGGATGTCAGCTCGTGAAAGAAGTGTGTAATAGTACATGGCCCAACTCTTACAACTGTTTTTCTTCAAAGCAATTCACTTGGTTTTACTTTCCAGATAACCGGAGTAATGGATTACCATTATTAATTAAGGATTACCTTAATAATATAATAATTGTAACTGTCAGTTTTCTCCAGGCCCTTCTGGCAAAAAGAGTAACAGAAAATCAATTTCTCAGTCTGTGGGGACTCACACTTCTCCGGGTATTGTAAACCAACCTCCACAAATACATTCTTCCCAGAAGAAACATATAAAGATCTACAGAGATGATCTGGGAAGAAATATGGGGTTGATTTTTCATAAAATAAGTAACGGGCAGTAACCAATACTTGCATGCCAGGGGCAAATTATTATCAAATTATTAAACGAATTTTAAGTGATACTCACTGCTCTAATACTTCTATTATTGTAATGATTGGAAGAAGAGATAATTTAAATAAAAAAAATCTACAAAAACTATACAGTAAATTAAATAGCTTAAAAATAGCTAATCTTATAATGTACACATTGCCATATATGCCTGATTTGCCACAGGAAAACAAAATACGATACAATTTAAACAATTTGTTAACCCTATTGCCTAATTCTCATTATTTGACATGATTATTATTATGATAATAATAATATATTATCTAATAAAATACAGATAATAGACATTAATAACATAATTAATTATAAAAAATGTAAGGTTTTGACATCTGATAGGTTACACCTATCTAATTTCTATAAAAGACAGATAGTAAAATCGCTATCATATTATTTATACTATAACACAGCCAACTATTTGGCAACCCCTGCTTCTTTTGAGCAGTTTAGTTGTAAGTCGATAAGCACTGCTCCTATTGAGCAGTGTGATAACTTTATGGACTCCGCTTCTATTGAGCAGAGTAATAATTTAATAACCACTGCTTCTATTGAGCAGTGTACTAATTTAAGCAAAGATATGGAATATTTTCCAAAAAATTAAACAATAAGACAATAGGGGACTCCTCTAGCAGTATAAAAACACAATGTAATATAACAAGTACTAGAATAAGTAATAATTGTAAAATTGCAAACCTGATGCACCAAAACATGCAAGGATTATTAGGTAAAGAACTTGAACTGGAGTTATTTATAAATCATAAAGATATACATATTTTATGTTTAACAGAGCACTGGCTCAGAAAATATGAGCTCATCTTTAACATCAGTGTTCATCAGGTGGCAAGTGCGTTTAGCAGAGAAAAAGCTACACGTGGCGGCTCTCTTATTCTTGTAAGTAAATTATTTAAATTCAAAGAACGAGAAGATATTGTGGGCCTCTCTGTTGAACGTAGAATTGAAATAGCCTGTGCAGAGCTCGAGCGCGCCATTATTGTTAGTATATACAGACCCCCAGATGCAGTATATGAATTATTTGAAAGTGTATTGGAGGAGGTTTTATTAAAATTATCTGAGTATAAGAAGTATATCATGATATGTGGTGATTTAAATATTAATTTATCAGAAAAATCCTCAACCAGTATTACTTACTTTAAATCTCATAAGTTACTTCATTTGAGACAATTTGGCTTTACTAGGGGACGTTCAACAACGGATGCAGGTGTTGAGCTGATCAAGAATATTTTTGATACCTGGGAGGAATCGCAGAATGCACTTGGCATCTTCTGTGATTTATCTAAGGCTTTTGATTGTGTTCAACATTCAACGCTGGTCAGGAAGCTATACCACTATGGCATAAAAGGAACTGCGCTCGATCTTCTGACTTCATATCTAAACAATAGAATTCAGAGGGTCGACGTGAATGGCAGGAGATCTCCTGGGACTCCTCTCAGTATTGGGGTACCACAAGGGTCTATTCTTGGACCGTTCCTCTTCCTTATCTATATAAATGATCTTCCTAATCTTATAAAGAAAAAACATAAGGTAGTATTGTTTGCGGACGACACTTCACTGATTTTCAAAGTGAAAAGAAACCAGGCTATGTATGACGAAGTAAACGATATTTTATCTGACATCGTGTACTGGTTTAGCGTAAATAACCTATTGTTAAATAGCAAGAAAACTAAATTCATTAAATTTACCGTACCAAATGTCAAAAATGTAAATGCAAATGTTTTGTTAAACGGAGAGGTGATAGAACCGGTGGAATCTGCTATATTTCTTGGCATAACTCTAGATTCCAAATTACAATGGGGCCCCCATATTGAAGGATTGGCGAACAGACTTAGTTCTGCAGCATACGCGGTTAAAAAAATTAGACAATTAACTGACATAGACACGGCGCGACTAGTATACTTTAGTTATTTCCATAGTATTATGTCCTATGGTCCTATGGCTATGGGGCAACGATATTAATACAATATTTGTGCTGCAGAAGAGGGCTATTCGCGCTATTTATAACCTAGGTCCTAGAGAATCATTGAGAGCAAAATTCAAAGAAATTAACATCTTGACTGTTGCTTCTCAATATATTCTTGATAATGTAATGTATGTTCATAGGCACATAAGTGAATTTGCCAGAAACTGTCATAACCATAATGTTAACACCAGGAACAGACATAAACTGATGATGCCTACTACTCGGCTAAGTCGAGTTAGTAAGTCTTTTGTGGGGCGATGTATATGCTTTTACAACAAGATCCCAGAAAATGTTCAAAAGGTGTTACGTTATTCAAAAGAATCGTTAAAAAACGTTTGTGTGGTAAAGGTTACTATAACATAAATGACTTTCTTAATGATACCCCAGATTGGAAATGGAGCGACCGCCCTCAGGCTATTAAATAATAAGTTTAATTGTACAATATTACTTTGTAAATGTTACTTTAATTGTAAAACATATTTTTGATGAAAAAAATAGCCCGCTGAGTTTGTCGCGCCCATTCTTCTCAGGCCTGACGCATTCACTTTGGAATGGGTGGTAGTTTTTTTTGACTTTCAATAAGTGATTTCACATCCTATTTTGAATAAAAATATTTTAATTTGAATTTGAATTTTAATCTCGATACTCACTGTTCTAAAATATCATTTTGAGGTTTTTAACCGCCTTCGAAAAGGAGGAGGTTCTCAATGCGATTGGTAATTTTTTATGTTTGCACATCGATTACGCTGAGATTTATGAACCGATATTCGTGATTTTTCTTAAGTTTAATGCGGAATATTAGCCATTTGGTCTCATAAGAATTTGACATAGTCTAGCCCAATAGTTTTCATTTCATGAATATTTTTGTTTACGTGGATAATGTTAGTATAGTTTATGTACTGTACAGTTTTTTTAGGAGTTTTCGTTTAGTTTTTTTATATATTATTATTATTCCTTTTGCCGATAAGTAGGTCTTAGGCTACCTATCATTCATACTTAACAAACTTTCTTCACAATATTTCAATGAAATAGGAGATCTATATTGTTTAGAGCACGCAAAACATTTCGTAGGCCTAATCATAATAGCTACATACAAAATTACTACAATAAAAAGCAACGAAATCAAATCCCGACTAAGTAAACTCAAAAGTATAAAATAACTTATTACAGATTTAATTTAATACACCTCATATGGAAATCTTAGACCTTTAATTTTAATTGAATACTATTATTTGTTTTGTTAGGTTTGAAGTCGGTGCCAAGCCAAATGTAATAGTAGGTGCCCTCGCCACGCGTGACTTTGAGCGTGATAGCTTCGTCTAGAACCAAACAACCCAAGCGGGCAAGCACTTCCATAAGAGGTGTATTCAATTTAATCTCTATTAAGTTATTTTATACTTTTTATTTTTTTAAATCGGTTTTATTTAACGTATTTTTTTTATCATATCCATAATAATAATATTCTTGGGAGAAGAAAATTGCAGATGACCCATAGCAAGCTAAGGGTGGCAAAGCCACGTTACAAGAAAAGGAGGTTCCGGGTCCAAGATGTATTTAACCTGGCAACCTTGAGTGGAGTAGTGGCCAGGACAGCAAATGTTGAAAATATGTCATAAAATGAATTATAATGGCGGACAGGATGCATGTAGATGTAGCCTATGATAAGAATTTAAAGTTCCAGGTAACTAACCCCTACATTGTAGAAACTAGCTACAGAGAAGAAGAAATCATACAAGCTCCGTATACTTAAGCCAGGCTACTTATATAATCACAGTTTGAAACAGTATTACTCTACAAACACGGAAAATTTTGGAATTAGAAACGTTTAGCGCAAAAAATGAATAAATGTATACCAAAGCTTTCTTAGTCAATTATTTAAGTGAAGAGCTATTTGTAAAATACCTTGACCTGCATTACGGTTTCGCCCATCAAATTCTTTAAGCTTAGCTGAGATTAAAATAGAACAGACATGTTATAGATTGTCATTTAATATTTATTTATATTAAGACAGGTTTTGATATTTCATGTAGGCCAAACAATTTGAACCAAGAATATACCGAATTGAAGACCTCGTCTCCGACTTTGGTAACCAAAACCCAGCCAAATGTTTGGCTAACCACCAACTTTAAAAATATCTTCAAGCTCATATGGTAACGTTATTGGGATTCCTCTGTTGTTGTTACAAAGGGCTCAGGCATGATTTTCCTGCGATTACATAAAAAAATATGTTAATGAACGTAACACTTGTTTGGATTATATTGTATTTTTAATTTATTTTTAAAACTTATTATCAATAATAATATGTTAATCAAACAAAAACACTATTACAACATTGATCTTTTCACTAAACCCATTCATTTTTACGTATAAGATATACACAGCACTAATGTTTCACAATACGTCAGCTGTATAGCTACAGATATACTGCTGACGGTTAAGCATTTCGGTGACGCGAACTCACGAGATTTTACCCATCAAAAAAGTGTATAACTTTATATTTTTTCAATTATTTATATATCGCGTGCTCCAGTATGAACGCGAACCTATAATATTTAAAAATGCACAACGCGGCTAATGAAGTTTTTTTATCGCTGAAAAGGCTTTTATCGAAGGCTTATTTTATCGCTGAAAGAATCTTTTTTTTTTAATTTATAAAATTAAATTATAGAAGATAAAACAAAAATGTCATCACGCCCACTGTAACAGCGAACCATTATATTATATAATATATAAGTAATCATTAATACTCACGCAATTCGTATACGCTATTAAATTAACTTTCTAATTATTGTTGTCTATACTTGAAGAGTAAATAAATTTAAATTAGGAAACACTAAAGTTATCATTAAACTACAAATCACATAAAGGAGTAATCAGTGAAATGTGTTCGCGGCCCCAGCCTGGGGAAATTACCCCTCACACGAGTCACTAGTGCTCATTTACGTACGCTTTCCGTTAATATCAGTATGAGGGAGGTTCTGTTCTATTGATGTATGATAAATATGATTATTTTCCTATCTACTATTAAAATACCGTGTACAAATTAGATGTTCCGGTACTCGTGTATTCTCATTCTCGGTTTATAACAATATCTTATAATTATAAAATGGATTAACTAAAGGCTTTTGGTATACGTTCGACGACCCCTATAGCCCAGTGATTAGTGACCCTGCGTACTGAGCTAGAGGTCCCGGGTTCGAATCTTGGTAGGTACAATCTGTATATTTTATTAAATATATCGTTGTCTTGCACCCATAGTACAGGCTATGCCTTGTTTTGGGTAAGATAATTTGTGTAAGAGTGTGTCAATATTATATTATTATTATTTTATATGTTTCAATAATGATCTGGTCTAGATTGCCGGAATAGGTCGGATGAGGGCAGCACAGGTCCGATCGTCATGGAGATCTTTAGGAGAGGCCGTTGTCCAGCAGTGGACGTCTTCCGGCTGATGATGATGATGATGACATATTTATGTAGGTCTCTTTGTAATAATAACATTATTTTAATGAACTACCTTCCGTCATACTACGAGTGTCTTTATCACATCTTAATATAGAATGTGTTTTATTGGCATTTTGTCTCACATTCTGTATGTACAATCAATATTATTATAACCCTTATCATACATAAGGGTTAAGATATTTATTCTCAAAAAGAATTATTACAATTCACTTTCATGAGAATTTGACATCAACTAAGTTATATTTAATATACACTAGGCTGTTAACATATAAGCCAAGATGGTAAGTCCACAATGTATCGGTAAGCGCTGATCTGAGTATTTTTAGTTTTATATAAATCGAAGATATAATTTAGGCCAAAGATATAGACACCATGTACTGGATGTGGTACCTGCCCGCTTTTATGTTTATAAAAAAAATATGTTACATAAATAATTTTCAATAAATTTAAATTAGGAATAATGTGATTAATAAAAAAACTTGATGTCAACTGATTTCTCGTATTTACAGGTACATAAGAAACAACGACCTTCATCGTGACCTAAAGGTGGATTTTGTCGCAAAAATTGTGCAAAAATATCCAGAATTACTCTTCGACAAAACGAGCCTAGTGAAAAAGACTCAAACTAACAGCAACTACTAAACCTTTTCAGTTGGTGTAGTGAAAGTCTGGTGTAATATAGTACAAGTAACATGTACTAAGTCTTAAGAGCACAAGGACACCGTGTCTTACCCTTACTAGAGACAATTACAACAGTGCAAATGTACACTTTCTTAGTTTTAGTGTTGTTAGTAAATTCATTAAAAATTAAACTGCTTATACGCCTAAACCTATATTGTATTAAAATGGTAAACTTTTGGCTTTTATCATAAAACAACAAAAAACCATTATTTATTTTTGCTATCTAAGCCTTAAAACGATAATAATTTCTTAGCAACGAATTACCACCTTTTTTGTGTGTTATATGCTATAAAAAGGCTTTATGTATTATTTTCTTCCATGAAAGCTATTTGACAGGAGTCAGATTCCCTGTCCTCTTAAAAAAATATAATATAATATGTAAACCTACTTTGTGCAAGATAGAACGGTATCTTCGAATACAAATAAATATATAAAGCATGTGTATGTCTACAAATACACAACTGGACATTAGATATATAGAAAGTCGCAAACCCTTAAGATCCTAGCATCGATATTGGGACAGATTATTTAATTATCGTCACCAGTCCTTGCGTGCAAAGTTACACTTCAATTTGACGTTTAAAAGGTAAAAATCACGTTCAAAGATTCAAATACAACATAAAATGATAACATTATACAAAAACACATTTTTAATACATTGTTATTGGTACAAAAACCATACCAAACCAAAAGTTGTCCATGTAGTTAAAGGAAATATTTTCTGAGTCATTCATTTCATCCCAACGACATTTTTTTATTGCAAGATCTTTCTCATATGGGTAACCCAAGGCTTTCTATTTGTAATGCTGTTTAACAAATTTGACACTACAATATTACCCAATTTCATACTTCAGAGTTGGATAAAATTTATCAGTTTAGTGGGTCAATCAATAGTCCTTTTTAGTATGAATTGAGTCCCTGCAATCGGAGTGACGCTTTGCAAATGCAAAATCGAATATTGAAATTCCCCTTTGCTTCAGCCAGCCGGCTGTATCGAATAAATTTGTCGCTTTTAGAGAGATCTCAAAGGTCTGACGTAACTGCTATGGCATGGCTGAGATGTTTCCCTTAATGTTGAAAGTAACAGCTTATTACTACAACGCAAGATACAAAGTTAGGTCATATTATGTTTATAAATCATTGTGTGAGTTATTGTTTTCAAATAAATTTTATTTTAATTTTTGAGGTTATTTTTTAGTATAAATTTGTATACTTTATTAAAATTTGTTTAAATGGCGAAATTGCCTAATCGCTTCATTCCAAACTGTGGTATCATTTGATAAAGTCTTTAAGAACCCAAAAAATGGATACAAAATTTGATTCAAGGTCGGGTTGCATCGTAAACAACATCGAAGCAGGCCCAGTTACTCTTAATAATTACTGATAAATCATATTTCTAATGTCGTATATTATACAGTATGACTAGTTAGCTTTATTTATAATAATTTCTTGACACGTTATTTATCCACGATGAACTGTTTAGCTACTTAACCGATTTTAATCCAATTTTGCACACAGTTTGCATTTATCTAACTTATGAGAAAGGATAGTTTTTGAAGTAAAACTTTTTTGCGCGCATGAAGGTAAAATTCTTACGGATGAAACGCAATAAAGTGACACTAAAAAATGGGAATGTTTTTGTCCAAAAACAGGGAGAAAGCCATAGAGACCGATTGAGTGAGATCGAAAAAGGGCGAACATAGCATGAAGCACATAGCGCCACTAGTGAGTAGAACATCTTCCCTACTATCATTGTATCATAAAGGTTTAGCGCGCGGCCGCTAGTAAGTGGAACATCTTCCTTACTAGCGCTGTATCGTGCAGGTTTATATGTAGGTAAAAGTCCGTTTGCCAAAGAAGTTTTCTTTTTTTTCATTTCTGTAATCTTAAGAAATAAATTTTTGACGCGCAGTTTGACAGTTCTGCTGTGACATTATTACTTAACAAGAACAGGGAAAATGGTATAATCATTGCAAGGATTGAAATTCCACATATTTTGTAATTAACTCAAAATATCTCAAATGTTGATATGAAATTTTATATCTATAATATATGTATTCGTTTAGGTGTAGCGAAGGGCGCTCTTTGCCAGCTAGTTATTTAATAAAATAAAGTGTTTAAATTGTAAACACATTTCCCTATAAATATAAATGAAGTTTCAATACATCACTGCACCTTTCCGTTAGTTGATCGCAAGCGCCGACAGGTCCATGCTTCCACCCTTCTGCTCTGAAGATATGATACGATGAAGTAAGCTTCATCGCCCCGCGATTAGAGTGTAATCCATGCGTCCACGTGTTAACATTATGGTGGCCATTATGTAATTAGTTACTAAGTAGATAGTAAGTTAATATTTATTTTCAATCTTATTTTTTCTTAATATAATTTTAAAAGCGCGTACACCTTCCTTAAAGGCCGGCAACGCTCCTGTGATTCCTCTGGCGTTGCAAGAGATTGTGGGCGGCGGTGATCACTTAACAACAGGTGACCCGTACGCTCGTTTGTCCTCCTATTCCATAAAAAAAAAGACAGTACCATGAGTGTTTCACGTTTAAAATCACTTATTGAACGTCAAAAACTACACTCCATTAGAAATAGTATATAATATTATAATATAGCTTTCTGGTTTTTATTAATTTATTAGAGAGATATAATATGTAGTATCGTTTAATAAAATTTATAATTATACAGTCTGAAGGCGTTCGCACCTTCCCAGTCTATGGTATCATTGAGAACAACATTATTAACACACTTGTGCATTTTTTTATTTATACTATTAATAATAGTGTCCCTAATTATGTGTTCCTGACTAAGACGAAAAAACATTTATTATTATCAAATTATTTATAATTCACAATAATTTGTTATAAAATACCTTACATTTGGCACGGGTGAAAAAATATTAAGCGCCATTTCCCATAATTATTGTCATATTTTGTTTGTATCGCAATTGTTTCTGTGTGGTAAATAATTATAAAAATGTCAAGTTTTAGTACTGAAAATGAACAATTGATAGATTTAAGAAACACTAAATGCAGCACAAAATCCAAACGAAAGGCCTAATACCTGCAAAATCTAGAGAAAAGTAGTTTCCTACAACGGAAGCGCAATTGTTATAAAAAATTAAACGATATATACAATACATGTTTGTTTTTTCCTCGCAAATGTGTAGCTGAGTAGTAGGCACAAAAAGTTTATGTTTGCTCCTGATGGTTAGTTAACATTATATTTCTATCAAATTCGTTAATGTGCTAAATAACATTATCTAGAATATATTCAGATACAAGACTCAAAACGTTTATTTCTTAGAATTTTTAGCAATAGTGCTAATAGATCTTTTTTTCAAATATGGTATTAATATCGGCTGCACTGCCCCATAGCAATATTCCATAGGACATAATATATGTACATCCTTCTTTTAAAAACATGCTTTATACGATATATATTTTTAATGATGCTCATAGACTAAATGAGTTCCTTATTAGGATTTCGTACCCAGCCTAAATAGAGGGGAACTTTATTAGTCCTCATCTTCCATATCAAAAACAAACTTAACAAGTGCACATAAAATTATTAACGGAGGTGATTGACATAAAAGCAATTAGCTTTTGCACACCGCCTTTTAAATTTATAAAGGTTGATTAATAAGCTGTTTAACATAATTTTAATTAAAATTGGCATCCAATGCGCTTTAGGGGTGTACCTACAACATATTTATCCCCGATCATATTATATTGTGATGATTATTTAACCAGGCGAATATGGTGGTCCTAGTTGTAAATTGCCAACCTTACTAACTTAATTGTGAGCAACACCATACTTCATAATTTTTTGTGAAAAGCGGGCGTAAATATACGACACCAGTCGTAGCTTACGGTTTAAAGAAACCATTGCTATTTTAAATAAATAAAAAGTCTACATTAATCCGACTTACAATTAACATTTTATATTATGTAGCTTAGGCTTCAGTAAGGCTTGAGCGCGTCGTAAATTCCCCCGGAGGCTGTAAGGACCAACAAATTATCACACTTGCCTCTTTTAATACAAACAAGAATTGGCTCCAGGGAGGCTTTACGTATAAATGGAAAGCTTTCAAGCTATGACATAACATGGAGGCTACCTACGCACTGTTGCGGAAAATTTCAAATAAGATAGTCTATTGTATAATAGGTCGGGGGTACAGTATGTATTAGTTTGTAATAATATCTCTTTGGCTGTACTCATTGTAGGCCTTTGTCCAGCAGTGGACGTACCGGCTGATGATGATGATGATGGTTGTAACGACATTCCAAATAAGAAATTAGTAATTAATTTAGAACTGGCAAAATTACTGGTCGCGTTTATGATCAGAAGTCGTATAATTTCTACAACAACGGGACCATGTCACTATGTGTAAGATGAAAAATAGTATTAGAAGAATATGGCACATAATATTAAATACTGTACTTAAATGTAAGTAAACTTAAAAAACGAGTGTACTTTAGACCACAGGAATAAAGTGAAACAAAATATTAATTTATAAAATTGTTCTAGAACAAAATGTAATTAGAAAATAATCAAGAAATCACCGTTCGCGTAACGCTAGAGTTCGTAACGCACTCGCTACACATTCACCAACTTGCTCCCCAAGTCTGGTGTGCGTTAAGAAATTTTAATTAAAAAAAACGTCTAAGTTTTTATATATATCTAGCTGACCCGACAGACGTTGTTCTGTATATAATAAATAAAATAATGTTTTTTTATGAATCTCTCATTAATATATCATAACATCAAGAATTACTCCGTAAAATATGCACCCTGCTGTCGTAATGAAATTGTTTCACAGCAGAACTGTCAAACCGTGCGTCAATAAATTCTCTCATAGAAATTATGTATGGACACATCAAAGGAAAAACAAATTTGTTGTTTTTATTTAATTTAGCAGCATTTTTCTATTTATTCACCTTTTAAACCTTCTCTGGACTTCCACTAATAATTCAAGACCTAAATTTGCCAAATCAGTCCAGCCGTTCTCGAGTTTTAGCGAGACTAACGAACAGCAATTCATTTTTATATATATAGATGTGTACATACTTTTTCCCTTGCCCATCATTTCAATGATTAGTAATACAATCCTAACTAAAATTAAAAATTCGAATATCATATTTCTTTATAACGTTTCCACACCGTTACTAGTCAACCGAACATCATGAAATTTTGCAAACACGTTTGCAGGGGTATAATAGTACAATAGGGTATATTTTATCTCAATTTTTTTAAGATTCTCAAATGGGCTCTTTTTTAAATGGTCTATCTATCTTATTTGTATCTATGTATGTTATAATGTATCTGTCTACCTAGTTGGTTACTAGTCCACTGTTCATCCGATAAGAAAGTTACCAGTACGGAAATAAAAAAAAAACATTAATATTAACATTACAATGAGACACTTCAGAAAATAAACGCAGTCGATATGATATTGTATTGTTTCATGACAGATTGTCGGATAGATCATATGACAGCGAGGTTATAGCGAAACACACAGGCACACACGCGCGCGCGCATGTGAGATGAACAATTTAAGCTTAAACCGTCATTTCAAATCCACTTTTGGCCATATTACCTGCTACGTTTCATTAACATTACCAAACAAATAAATTAATTAATGTTGACGGGTTTTTAAATAATCAGAAAGAATATGAGTAACACATAATATTCAAGTCACAATAAGTATTTTAATAAAAAAAAATATTACGAAAACTTTTCGAGAATGTTCAAAATTAGAAATTCATGAGCAATTCCATAAATTAATTACAGCTATGAAAATAAAAGGTAAAAATATATTTCCCCTTGTCCTTCGAGAGTCGCGGTAAACGTTGAGAAAAACTTTGTAATACCAGAATATCGCGGCATTATGTAAATGACGCCTTTTAATCTTATCGAATCCCTAAGAGGACAATAAATGAAAGTTAACCTGATTTAACTTTGTGTGGCTCGAAGATATTAGTGACTTATTGGGACTTTGGAAAATATTGACTGAATTGTTAATTAACACAGAAATATACATGCTATGAGTCAGGGTAAGAGGTTGAATAAATAAGGGGAGAGGTAAGACGTATTTTCCTTTCAAACTAAGTCGCTGGCAGAATTACGTCATCACTATATATTAAAAAAACAAAGTCCTCCGCCACGTACTGCGCCGATTTTTATGCTGTTTCCACCAATAAATAGCTTGGTTCTCGAGGAAGGTTTTAGTACCTATATTAAATATACAGTATCTATTTGTTAAGTTTTATATACATTAACGATATTTGTTGGAGATGATAAGATATATCGGAGCTATACTTTGGGACATAAAAAATTAATGTATGGTAAAATTGTTTAATTTAAATAGGTCTACAGAAAAGGCAATTAATTATAAAGCGATAATGTAAAAGCTGTTTACACGAATACAATATTAATCTTCATCATTTTATTACTACATATTATAAAATCATTAATTTTTAACTCATTTACTTTGATTACACAATATTTCCGATGCCTTTAGACTACATTATTCCCGAATACATTACATATTTTTTTCTACTGACAGAACAGCGTCTGCTTGTACAGCTCATTTCATATAATGCATGTATTTCAATTCTCTAAGATATTATTTCAGTCCGTATATTACATAACTTCAAATCAACAATTCAGATCTTAGAAGCGCTCGCTTGTAACACAGAGAATGTGTTCATCATTCTTTGTAGAAGATCAAACTTTAACGAGCTCATGTTATGGCGTAGAGCAGGATGGAAGCGAGGGTCTTATCCGTATTCAAAATTACGACTACAAATGTGCTAAGAATCTTGTTTTCAACAGATGTATTCAGTCAACCATATTGTTTGTGTTCATGCTCGACCATTTCACCATTTTATAGGAGAATAAGCCACGAATTTAACTTTGGGCGTTCGCAATTTTACAGCCTTTGTGTTTTAAGTCTTTTAGCTTAATCCGGAAACGTGTTAAGCCAGTTATGTACACATATTCGCTATTCGATTGTAAAAAGTAAGTCGTGTCTCCAATATAAATGCCTAAATTTAATTTAATGGGCCGTAAAAATTATTTTTACTGTTGTATGAAAGTAAGTTTTGACAGGAAAATAAGGCAAGAAAACATATATTCGCAAGTCACAATAAGACCGCATTTTTCTTCACATTTCGGAGTTCTTAACATGTGAAAATTAATAGAACAAATTAAACGGAACGGCGAATATAAAACTTGTTATCAACGAAGATTTTTTGTAATTTGCTTGTATTGGAAGCCCCAATGGGCGTGGTCTTTGGCCTTTTTGAAACATATTTTGACAGATAGATTAAAAAAAGCGCGTACACCTTCCTTAAAGGCCGGCAACGCTCCTGTGGTTCCTTTGGTGTTGCAAGAGAGTGTGGGGGGCGGTGATCACTTAACAACAGGTGACCCGTACGCTCGTTTGTCCTCCTATTCCATAAAAAATAAATAAAAAAGATTTTAGAAGTGGGAGAGTCACGCTGCCGTCTTTTGACGTCAGCACAATCGGGCCAGACTCGTCCGGGTTAGTTACCACACTCGCACAGAATACTGGCGTGAAGTAGCGGCCTAGTGCCGCTATGTTTCGCATAGGTTAGTGTCGAGGACCGGTGGCCGGACCACGTACCACAGACTACGCAGGGCGATCTGCGCATAATTTTGCATTGGCGTATGGTCTGTCCCAATTGGTTGAGTCGCCAACGCGGCTCCCGGATGTGGATAGCCACATGCCGTCCTTATTGGATCTTCTGCTGACTACACATCCCGATGGTTACCAGGTCTTTGTCGACGCCCCTATCGGAACGTCCGACCATTGCCTGGTCAGGAGTGTAGTGCCTATCCGACGCCAACGTCGCAGACCACCAGCGACGGGCGCGTTTGGCACTACAAGTCAGCAGATTGGGATAGGATGCGTTCCTTTTTTGCATCCTACCCTTGGGGCAGGGTTTGTTTCCCTTCGGATGATCCTAGTGCCTGCGCCGTTGCAGTAGCCGATGTGATACTACAGGGTATGGATATTTTTATACCAAACTCTGTAGTACCCATCGGTGGCAGATCACAGCCCTGTTTCGATGCGTCAGTTAAAGCAGCATCTGACTGCAAAAAACAGGCGTATCGAGCTTGGGTTGCGGCGCTGGGCATAAAGAATCCGAACTGCATAGTTCTTAAGTTTTTTTATTTAATTATGATTTAGCATTGAAAAATACATACAAATTTAAAATTTTCGCCCTTCTATGATCTACAACTATTTTTGTATCATGATTTTTATATAATTCTGTTCCATCCACCAAACCGATATAGGGTTGCAAGATGGCAATCGAATACAATAATTGTAGTACGGTATATTTGGTAGGTCCGAGAATCGGGTGCATCAAAATTTTAATAATTGATTTTTTTATATGTTATATGGCAATACGACGTTTGCTGGGTCAGCTAGTATATATATAAAATTCTCGTGTCGCGGTGTTTGTCACTAAACTCCTCCGAAACGGCTGAATGCCGATGTGTATGAAATTTTGCGCACACATCGGGTAGGCATGAGAATCGGCTAACATCTATTTTTTATACCCAATTATTTTTTTGAAGGCAATTTTATTTATTAATTTTTATGGCTATACAACGTTTGCTGGGTCAGCCAGTTATATATAAAACTAGCTGATATCCCGCAACTATGTCTGCGTACACACAGGACAAAAGAAAAAATAAAAGAACACTCGTAACATAATACACTGTCGCAACACTTTCTGTAAATAGTTATGTGTTCTGCAAAGCCATTAATACTATTCGCATCACACACGATGTGAAAAATATTTTAGGTAATTTTTTTACTTCTCGGGTTACATTATTGGAATTTTAGTAAGGATCCCTAATTAAAAAAAATATAATATAGCCTATGTCACCCGGGGTTAGTATAGCTTTCCAACAGTGAAAGAATTTTTCAAATCGGTTCAGTACTTTCAGAGCCTATTCAATGCAAACAAACAAACAATCAAATATTTCATCTTTATAATATTAGTACAGATAATTATTATATTCCGCTAAGGCAGTGCGAGATATTCGCAATACAAGTGTCCTATGACAACTTACTAGGAAGTCTGAAAAAAAAAGAAATTTATTATTGAGCAAAGCGAAGCTGAGCGGAGTTCCCACCGGCTGACTCCAATTTATTTCTGTGTTAAATTGTTTCTCGGCCAGTTCTGGACCGATTAAAAAAAATTGAACTCGAACTTTCGAACTTTTCTAGGTTATTGTTGAGACAGAATTTAGTATTTCGACTTGATTCAATTATTATAATTTAAAACAAACAAGATTCACAATTTGTTCTAAATGCTTATTTATTTTTATTTATGCAAGCTATTTATATTTATTAAAAAAAAAGAAATTCTCATGTGACCTAATAAAGCGCTAATACCTCATATTTAAATATAGCGCCAAATACCAAAAGATTGTTTTTGTTTGCTTAATTTTGTTTTGTTTTTGTACACAGACTTAGTTTAGCTCGCTTCGCTCAAATATTCGCCGCAGAGAAGTGGTACGACGAGCGATTGCGGCATTCTAGTATATTGTGACAGAAACAGTCACAGTATGATGTTAGCTGTAGCGAACCGCAACACAAACACAAAACCGTCATACTCACAATCACTCTAACTTATAAATAGTCTCATGTCTGTAATAATGCTAATATAATATTATATGAATATACAAAGAAGTCATAAAAGGCATTTATTTGCTCAAAATTGATTCCTTAATAATTCTTTTTCATGTGAATTCAAGCAATACCCCGCTTCGGATACAAATGGCGCTCTGAGAGAGAAGAAACGGTGAAAGACAATCTCATTCTTGCGCGCTTCTTAATATAATATACAATATATTTATGTAGAGTATTCAGATACAAATAACTAGATAGGTCTTCATGATGAGCTTAAGTCACGCCATTTTTACTTTTCACGATAAGAAATAATCAGGGCAGATTTTTTTCGAAAAATAAAAGAAATAATCGCACATAGTAAGCTACTATATTACTAAAATACCTAAATAAAAAACATACTTAAAATATACTTCACCGTTATAATAATTTAACATAATAAATATACTTTGCAAAAGAAAACCATAATAAAATATTAATAAAACCTATTTTTATTCCTGTCACAAGAATTTATCCCCTTGTCATAAAAACCTTTGTAAGTTAAGAGAAAATTCAAAACGTTAACAGTCGTATACTTTACTCACGAAGCGGGAATTAATATTTCAGCGCTTCTTATAATACGATTTCAGTTGAATCACGAAGATATTCTCGACGCTTTGAATCGACGTAACAAAAGAAATTGTACTTACCAATATTTCGAGAGGATTTTTTGGCGACCTTGAAGGTTGTATGACGGGGAAACACACTTTCCAACCGCGAATACCTTTTTTCGCACAAAACTAAGCAGTGTTCATTTTATGATTTCCTTACGTGATTCTATAATTTTTAAATTTGAGTTCAAGTTGGAGCAAAACTGGCGTTCAGCCGCCGCAAGAACGCGTCCGAATCTGATTGTTGCGCACCCCCCCCCCCCCCCACCGCACGCCCCGCCCTCTTAGTTCTCTTCCTCCCCCAGCCACCCCTGAAAGCCTTCGTTCGTTTAGTCCTCGACTCCTGTCGCCCTTCGTGACACTCAACACCATTACACAAAAATGAACATCGTTCCATGGGACTTTAAAATTCGACAAAGTTATTGTTTTACTTGAAAAAAAAAAACTCTTATTTAAAAGTGATAACCCTCACTTCTACTACTAATTCAATTTGTAACCAAAATGTATGTACGATGCAGGATTGTGTCTTCATCTACAGGATCTACTTTACAGTTGTTAATGGGGTTGA
The DNA here is from genome assembly GCF_905404315.1 of Leptidea sinapis. Classification (NCBI taxonomy): domain Eukaryota; kingdom Metazoa; phylum Arthropoda; class Insecta; order Lepidoptera; family Pieridae; genus Leptidea; species Leptidea sinapis. The sequence goes on along the minus strand of NC_066281.1, from coordinate 652,732 downwards.
GAAGGTTATCAACAGTAAAGTAGATGGAGCCATACCCTTGGCTCATTTGGTAAGACAACACAACAACACACACACGGACAGAACCCAAGCGGCGCGGTTTCGATTCCCGCATCGTTCATATATTTTGGTAACAAATTTGATTTACGTGTAGGCTACAGTTTTTAACAAGATTCTTTTCAAACATTTGAATTAAATATTATTATCTTACATTAATAATTATTATTAAATCCGTGCGGAAAATAATGACCTCGACCGTAAGACAAGTAGCTTGAAAAAGAAGTAATTTCACGAGGGACAATACCGTTACCAACTAATAGGGGCTATTCTAATTAAATTCAGTAGTTTTCATAACAATTGTAATAGGCCTAACAAGCTAAGGAAACTTGGTAGTACGATACAAGTGAGATAAGCTGCTCATTATTATTATTAGTGACCAAGTTGCTCACGAGTTTCATACGCATTATTTCAACACACTTGCGAGGAAAAAGAAGACATGTTCATGAAAATAAATCGTTCGAACAAAGTTTTGCATTCGCAAAAATTTTCTCAACTATTTAAACTCAAATACTATGGTGAAGTTAGCGCTCTGTAACGAATTACTTCAGATCCCGAGAAAATTATTTGGTCTGTATTTCATAGTAAACTGATACTCATTAGAGCCCTTAATTCGGTAAAGACGCTTTATTCGGTAATTTGCCGACTACGTTAAACCTTCCTGCCCCGGAAAACATTAAAATCTGAAATAAAATAATGTTTCTTTTCACACCAACACTATTATAGTAAACTTTAAAAAATAATGACTTAAGGTAATCTAAGTTGAACTATTTCATTTGTAAGACTATGTATATGTAAGACTATACTAATATTTTTGTATGAAAATACGGGACGAGACGAGCAGGAGGTTCGATAATAGTAATTGATACGCCCTGCACATTACAATGCAGTGCCGCTCAGGATTCTAGAAAAGCCCAAAAATTCTGAGCAGTACTACAATTGCGCTCATCACCTTGAGATATAAGATGTTAGTAATATCACTAGCTACGGCGCTCTTCAGACCGAAACACAGTAATGTTTCCACATTACTGCTTCACGACAGAAATAGACGCCGTTGTCAAATCTTTTATAAATTATAATATTAATTTTATTCTTAGTTACAATTCTTGAATACATCATTATTTAATCCTATAAAATAATATAACAACTGGTTAGAGTGAGAGAGAAGATGAGCCAGTCTACCGCTGCCGTATGCGTGAGAGAAAGGGAAGCCAGACAGACTGGCGCCGTTACGTGTTACGTTACGAAACGGTTTACCCTCCCATAAGAGGTCAAAAAATCAATAAGTCACAAAGAATCACTTAAAAAATTAATGTGGTGGGATGATGTAAAATAAAATGACTTTTTACGTAGCAAACCGTTAATAATAACGTTACAAAATTGTCCATATGTTCGAAAATAAATTAACGTTGTTACTACATTTTCGTCAAGCCGACGAAGTGTAGTTCGCCGACAACTAGTTAGCGACTAATAATTGAGTGATCGCGGTTAGGTCGCACGTTGTGCAGTTTAGACCAACATTGATGTGCCAAAATAATGGTTTCTGAAACAATTTCTCACTCTCTGTCGTCCCGAGATTCTTGCCGTTATTTGAATAATTTTCCTGGATTATAAAGTGAATTTTCGGTATTCAAAACTTAAATATTTTATTCAAAATAGGATTTAATATCACTTATTAAACGTCAAAACAAAATAGTATGTCTCAGACTGAGAAGAACGGGCGCAAGAACCTCAGCGGACATTTTTTTTTTCTGAATTTAGTTACAATATATAGTATCTTACAATAACATTATAATTAATAGTACAATAACATTTAAAATTAAGTCTGTGGTATCATTAAGAAAATAATTTATGTTACAGTAACCTTTACCACACACACACTATTTTTAACAATTCTTTTGAACTTGGTTTTTGAATATTCACAATCAATTCAGGTCTTGAGTAACAATAACAGTAACCAGCCACTGAAGAACGAACCCGAAAGCAGCGCCTGTTCACGAGCAAGACAAAACATGAGCGAGTAACTCAGAACTCTGAATATTTATCTGCTAATGCACAAATTGAAAAATATCGCTTGTTTTTGCAACGTTAGAAAAGTAATTTTAGTAATGGAGAGGCAATTTAAAAAATGAATGAATGAAGCTACCGGCTTCATAATATCAATTTCTAAGCATATTCAAAGATAAATTAAAAACGAAATAGATTATTTTGTGTATGTTTTATTATCTATACTATCTATACTATTAATTATAATATTATAAAGCTGCAGTGTTTGTTTGTTTGTTTGAACGCGCTAATCTCTGGTACTACTGGTCCGATTTGAATGATTCTTTCAGTGTTGGGTAGTCTATTAATCGAGGAAGGCTATAGGCTATATTATGTTATGTTATTTTTCAAAATTAGGGATCCGTAATAAAATTGCTGTTTTGTAACACAAGGTGTAAAATCGAAAACCTATTTTTGCGTGCGCTGCAAAAACTATTGACAATAGAACAAAATGATGTACAGGCTATAATATAGGCAATATTTTATTACTTATAAAACTATCTCGTGAATTATACTTTATATGGCAAAACAACGTTTGCCAAAATTAGTAAACGCTGGTCATCAAGCAACCTTTAGAACTCTTCGACCCGTGTGGCAATGACGGAAGTCGGAAACAGACACATAAGCTGTAAATATTACAGTCCAACGTGAAGACCGTATTGGTGTATGCGTGTAAGACTTGGAAAGTTTCCAAGAACTAGCATCAACTCCAGGTTTTGGATGTCCGATGCCTTCGCAATAATCTCAGTAGTACTGGTCTGAGAAAATCTTTTCTTTGGGCAGTCCCAATAGATTAGCGCATGCAGCTGGATCGGCCAAATATGCGCACTCCTATGAGATACAACCATATAGCTTGGCTGGAACCATCAAGGAAAACGCAACCACAGCCGTCAAAAGGTGCGGACTGTCGTTGATGAAACAAAAATTATTCAAGAAACAAAAAAAAAAGATGAGGAAAATGGGCAACATGCTCACTAATAAGAAGTGGTGAAGTGAACATCCACAAAACCAGGAGTCAAAAAATGCGTTGCCCGCTTTTAATGTGGAAGTATGCTCAATGTTTCATGGTCCCTAATTCGTATCGGCTCGGGAAAACTGCAGCCGGTAATTGATTTCACAAAGTGGCTGTGCGATACGGAGAAGTTTCTCATAAAACGCACTGTTGTAGAATGGCTGACGTCAACATGTTGCGGGCGGAATATAGCATTATGATGTGATGTGTGGCTTACGTAAGACACGTTGAAAGACATTAGCTAGTAGGTCTTAAAATTAAAGCGCTTAGAAATATAAATTGAAATGTACGCAAAGGTAGTGATTATTATATCATAATGTCCAACTCCGGATCAAAGGAAAAAGCTTTTTGAATGTAAAAGGAAAATTAACTTCATTTGAAAGGTAATTCATAGAATCCACCTTTCATAAAATCTGTTATAAATTTTATGGAAACCGAAATAAATCGCGATTAAATAATCATTATAGGTATAGTGTAGTATGGAGAGTAGTTTAATTAAATGCTTTTTAAATCTAATATGTTTAATAGAAATTAGTTTGATGACATGAAGATAAGTGTCAAGGTGTGTGTGGTAAATAAACTAATAATTTATGTTTAGATAATTTATGCGTGTAGATAGAGCCTATTGCTTTTAGGCAACGCATGACATTAGGCAAGTTTTAATACTTTAGTGTACATGACAGCTGCGTCTTACATGTCCTTGTTTTAGTGTGCGTGTGTTTGCTTAAAATAGAGGCTCATAATCTATCTGTAATAGACGTATAAATTCTCTAAGAATAGTTAATGTTGTAATATCATTAAAATTATATTCATTTCTTTCACTATCAAGTCATAGCCTTTTTTGTAATTCAAATATTAGATATCTATATATTTATAACGAAATGCCTTTTAAAAAAAATGCGCCAACGGATGAACGTGACATAAAGTTTATATGAAAAAGAAATGCATAAAGCATTTTTTTTTTATATAAAATGCCTTATAAATACATTATAAATATATATTACACACACTACTACTTGAATGACACTCAACATACACACACACATACATAATAGAAGTATCTATAGTCTTGATAAATAAAGACTTATAAATTTCAAACTAAAAAAATTAATTGAATTATGGTCGAATTTCGACTTCTGGGCTACCATCAGTAAATAAGCAAAGATGGATTAATTATATAATAATAAATTATACATCACTTTAAATTCAACAACAAGAAGAGAAGATAGTTCTTGTTATAAGTTGACCCCTTGTTTCTTCGAAACAAAGTTCGCTTTGCCTTCCAGGTGACTATCGATATACAGTATCGATGCTAGGAGAGATTATAAGGAGTGTTATCGAAGAGGTATATGAAGATATATAGGAACATCGTATCATCACGTTTGGACTACGACAGATACGGATAATTAATAAATCATTCAGCCCACACTAGAAGCGCGGGTTCCCGAGCATGACGCGTAGACCAGTCCCTAGACCAGGGAAGGGAATGACCTGCCCCGCCGCCTAAAGTAATGACATTAAAGCGATTCACCAAGGTTATGGGAGCATCACATATCAGGAAAAATGCCTGTAAATACGTAGTGAAGATGAGGATAAACGAGCATGCATACGGGTATATGGTAAAAAATAACCCCGGACAAGAGTGAGTCGAATTTGGGAACCCACCGAGGGTTCCGTACATTTTTTTAATGTGAAATTTAAAATTATTTTATTACAAATACTTGTTGTTTTCAGATTCTTCCCTGTTCTTATATTATCACTCACCAAATTTCATATTTTGTTGTTTTTTGCGGCATTAATGGTCGTGTCTTTTTTAACGTTAACTTAATTTGAATTTTTTTCACAACTTCAAGAGACTGTAGACTTTACTATATTGTTTTAATTTCAACTCGATACCTTTACGCGTTTCCTAGGTAGAGGGTCTTGACAAACGGACGGACGGACTACTGAGTGATGTTATAAGGATACCGTTTTTCTCCGTTTGAGGTACGGAACCTTAAAAATTACGTTTCTTATGAGATGTAAAGCAAAATTCAATGACATTCTATACATTATAATAGACAAATCACTTCGTATAAAAACGACCTCGTTACGTATGTTGAACTTAGAACCCCATTCGGACAGTGACAGTTGACACACGGCTAAGGAGAAAAGTGTGCTAACAATGTCTTTAAGCGCACTTTTGCCGTTCCGCTATCAGAGTGCGAATGATATGTCCTTATATTATGTGTATAGAATTTCATTGGAAATACACAATATTTTTTGAAGGCACTCAGAAAAACTCACTTAGAAAAAATAAATATCCGCAATGTTATACAGGAAGTGGCGTGATATTGGAGCCTTCGTCGTAAAGCTTATTATGACAGGTATTCTGACACATTACAAAAATATATTAGCTACTTCCTGCGGAACATTGTGTTGCAACAAAAAGTATATTTATTTGTATGACGGTAATCTACAAGACGTGATATTAATTTGGGTGTGTTTAGGGCATCACTTACACGCAATGCGAACTGTGCTTTTGTTTCTATAATATGCAACATTGTTTTCCATAAAATAAAATAAAAACAAAATAATATAAAGATAATATAATAAATAAAAAATACTCCAAAGCAGAACTTTACGCGACATTTTACTGCAAAACAATGCACTGTTTAAAGTTGTGATTAAAATTATAATGTATACGCTTAAATGGAGAGCCGTTTTTTTTTGTTTTCCTGCAATAATACTGAATCTATCAGAATAATACTTGTACTTAACAATGCAGCGTGTTTTGGAGAAGGTTTTAGTAAATGACATGTAAGTAATTCCCTATTATGTATTTTTTTTACTTAGAAACACCTCTATATTCGCAATACAAATAATTCAGTCAATGACATTTCATTACATATGACCATTCATACAATTAAAATTAAGTACGCTGCGCCCGGCAGGGTACTTAATTTATATGGCAAAAAACGTTTGCCGGGCTAGCACTTGTTACAATTAAACAGTAAAAAAATCCTTACAAGAAAATATTATCACTAACAACAACAGTCAACATGTTGCCTATATGGCGCATGTAGCTCACTTTTGTAATATTTGCTCACTGTCATCTCTTTCACCAAATTACTAAAACACTACGAATATGACAAAACATATTTTTAAATTCATTCGGCCTTACAAATAAAATTGGCATGAAGTAATACCTGAGCATAATCCAAGAATATGCAAAAAGTTTAGAAATAGACAAAATAGACATTAGTAGGGCAGATTAATTTTATCACAGGTTTATTAACGTAGGTATACAGTGGTTGGTAGTATTCGAATTATTAATTATAAATAAATTCAATCTAAATATTATATACTTCTACAAAATATTAAGTACTTGCAAAACAATTGCTTCTTTAAAATGTACTTTTAATTGGTATTTCATATGCTGAAGCCATCAGCATACATTTGAACTTAACATAATGAAGTAATCTTATTAATACGTGCGTTCTACAGAAAATTTCGACCGATAGCTTCCGTAAGCAAAATGGCGGGTCATGATTAATAAGCCAATAAATCTCGTGTTAGCAGGGGTTACCGTTCAACAATGGTTAAATCTACTTCGGTTAGCAATTCCATACCTATTTCCAGGTAGAATAAAACACAGCTATTTCGAGGTTCTGTAGATCATATTACTCACACTCCAAATCTCAAGACATTGATGTATACTGTAACGTGTGAGCCCTTCCTTCACACGTGGGATCGAAGAATAATATAATACAAGTCTTCTTTCTCATATGGTTTATTCCATTGCTTTTACATAATACTTGTTATATGCAAATCAGATCTCTTTGTTACAATACTTACAGTTTACTCGATATGAAAAAAAAAATAAAAATAAAAAAAAAAACATTGCGTGCGTACAAAGTACACATGTCAGAAGTGAAACCTTCATGGTGCATGAAGCTGCATATGAATTCCTGGTACGTGTTGCTAGGATGACACATGATTTCAACCGCTATGAAAGACATTCCTACCAATACTAATATATAATATAATAATATGTTCTCCTGGTGTCTATGTAGTTATACGTCGTGCGCTTGGAGTCAGAATATATTAAGGTATACTCGCGCCATACTTAAGACAATCTCTTCTTTAACTATGATCGCCTGGTACCAAAACATTGTATTATGCTTCCTATCTCACATTATCTCCCATGTTAAATATTATGAATTGATGCGAATGCTCTTTTTACTGTCGCTTTTTCATTTCATCGACTTTCAAATCACAACGATGATAAAGAAGTTTTCACTTCAATAGTATACATACATATTTCTGTCTCATTCTTTGCCGGCTTCATCATACACATTTTTGTATTTGTGTCTCTTACCTGTCGTTTTTTCCGTTGCATCCGATTTGAAATCACAACGATTCTAAAGAAGTTTCACTTCAAAAATTTACTTGGATTCAAATTAAATTTTATTTTTCTATTTAATATCTAATTTTATACAACTTTTGATTAAAGTGCTGTAGAATGAGCTTCATTGTGTGGTGTTTCCTGCACAATATAACATGGGTACCTTTAAACAAAGCACGTACGTCGCACACTTTTCTAAAAGGCAGCCAACGCTCCTGTGTGATCATTTAATATCAGAGTGACCTGTACGTTCATTTGTCCTCCTTTTCCACAAAAAAATAAAGATTTTTGAGGTGGAATCTTCCTTACCATCATTGTGATTTGAAAGTCGATGAAACGTAAAAGCGACAGACGTGGGTGAAAATGAGATTAGACAGAGAAGCATTATACAGTATTTCGTATGTTCGTGTTTCTCTTTGTGCTTTTTTTTTGTTTTTTTTTTCCTTTTTTTGCCTCATACGAGGGTCGGTGGAGTTGCAATCTGCCATAATTTGAATGACCCGTGTTGTTACATTCACAAACAGGACAACTGGAAACATTATCAGCTCAGATTTCTAAAGTGGGAGAAATGAGATGTGCATGTCAAACCAATTAGGTAAAATCACTTTACTTTGCGTACGTCCGGAGTATTCTTGAATACGCATGTAATGTCTGGACACCCCAATATATTATAAAAATCGAAAGGCTTGAAACCATACAGAAACAGTTTATTAAATACTTAACTTTTAAATATTTTAAAGAATTCAACAGTTATGAGTAGGCGTGTTCTCACTATGGTATCGACACCCTGGAACAAAGAAGGAATCAAAGTGACATGTTACTTCTGCAAGCAATTTTGAGTGGCTCCATCGTCTGTCCTAGTCTACTGTCAGCCTTTTCATTAAACACTCAATCTTTAAGATCGCGTCACACGCGCCTTTTGCATGTTCCCAAACCTAATACAAATTATGCCCAAAATTCCATAATTCCGCGTCTGTCACGAACATATAATAAACAGTACGCTGAGTTTGACGTATTTCACTTATCAAAAATTAAGTTAAAAACAGAAATAATTAAACATCATCGTAAAAAATAATACTAATAGGTAACGCAACACTCACACACAAACTCACACGCACACAAAAACACACACACACACAAACACACGAGCGCGCTATTGTAATCTTTTATTTGTTAGTATATATAGTAAATTCTTAAGTCTATTCTGTTAATATAATATGATTTCTTTTTATAATTTAAAATTTATGTAATCCTCTGTGGCTTTATGTAAAACCTAAATAGGTTAAGATTGTAAAAATAATTGTTGTGTACGCTGCTGATTACTTTAATAAATAAAAAAAAGTACTTCAGTATTGATTTTAGCTATCTTCATTTCTCCCAACGAATCAATGAATACAGTTACTGAATTCATTCACCAAAATTTAATTAAATACACACCAGAAGTATCATGAATTTTTGAAAAAGATTATGATAAAATATCGATGATTCTAAGTGCGGATTTTTATGTAAATTTTGCATCAGGTACAGCTGCGTTGATTGAGCTTTTGGACGCCATTAGAAAATGCGCAGCAGTCGCACTGTATCAAAAACAGTTATACAGTATTCCAAAGATATGACCATATTAAGACCAAAGCATTTATTTCATACTTTAGTTACCAGCCGCTTGAATCATTTCTCGAAAATGAAAGTTCTGAGTATGAAAAAATAAATCTTTGTAGTATATACGAATAAAATGTAAAATAACTATCAAACTTTGTATCAATATGATCATTACTTAAACCTACAATTATCCACTTCCATTAACTGTACATTCGTCTCATTATCTAGAAGCCGAAATTTTTGACGGTTTCACTTCTACCACGTGTCAATAGCACACCTGTTCCTTCAATTGATAGCTATTTACGGTATCAGTGGTATAATAAACTAATTAGCTCTTATATGTATTTTATTATTTATAAAAGAAGCCTGAAGTCATAAATGAGTGTCTTGGACATTAGTCAGGCTTATTAGAAGTAACTCAAAATTACATGACTGATTTGATAAGACTAACACCAAGGTATTTTGAAAAGGGAAATGGCCTATATTTTTATTAAATCGTGCGTTAAATATATGGTATAAGTGGCCAACCGCCAATGTACTTGTACGCTTGACAACTGATCCTACGTTGCATGTCCCTTTTCCCTAATTGGACATCAAAGCAAATGCGAAGTAACGTTAACAAAAATGGTCTAACGAAACCAAATTTATTTCCGAACCGCTTAGAGATAAAGGGGAATGCTTACAGAATCACTTTGTTCTGCATTTGTATGTATTTTATGCAAGACCTCGTTTCATCAGGAACACATAAATATGTCAATTTGATATTTATATTATATACTTACGTCAGCGGTTGTAGTCTCAATCTTGAAGTTGTTTGTAATAAAACTAATCAAATATACAGTTATACATTTGTAGTTTACTCTTGGCAGAGTGATTGTGGCTATAGTGTTGTCCTTTAATAATAAAAATTAAAAAAATATATATTTGAACTAAATATAAGTTGCAATAATATTTCCGTGCGAGATCGAATTAATGAAATAAGAAATTTCAGTAGCAGAACCAAAGTCACTGACGTCCCCGGATGATTTTGAAACTGAAGTATCAGTAGGCAAGGCTCATAACTAGAAGGATAGATGGCTTTTGGGGCAGTAAGGTCCTCCAATGGTAGTACGTGGTACCGGAAGATGCAGATCGCTGGAATAAGGTGAGGGCAACGCAGAACTGATTGTCGTGGAGATCTTTGGGCATTGGCCTTTGTCCAGCAGTGGGCTGGACAATGGCCTTCCTTCTCTCCGGCTGATGATGATGATGATAAACGTCACCTTGAAGCAATGTAACTTCTGTCGTGTGTTCCGCAAACCATTACTTTATTTTAATTATTTAAAACTGTATATTGCGTTGGTTGCAAAGTTTTGATATTCGAAATGTGAATGGGCAAATAAACATCCGTAAAACGAACTGTATTAGGCACAAGATAAAATTCCTGTAATGGCACGTGAAAGAGTATTAAATCCATTTTATTATATTCCAATAAACGAAATCGTGTGTGAAGCTCACTTATGCTGATAACACTTATCGCTGGAAGAGCTTTTAATGGAGCGCGTGCTCTTTGATCATATTACAAGCCAACACTAGCCACTCAATGAATTCAAAATATTTTTTCTGTATTATATACTTCAATCATAAAATATTATGTTCAAATACATTACAATTTATGTAAAACACGTCAAATTTAGATTAAAAAAGAAGAAATTTTCGAACCCATACCCACTTGTATGTTTATTTGATGCTTTATAAGCTAGACGACCTATAAAGCCACTAGATTAGTGACCCTACCTACTGAGCTAAAGGTCCTGGGTTCGAATCCCGGTAGGTGCAAACATTTATATGATAAATATGGGTGTTTGTTTCCGAGTCACGGATGTTTAAATGTATTTAATATGTATGTTTTGAGTATGTATACTATATATAATATATTAATAAATAGTATACATACTCATGCATATTTGAATTTGATAATTACAAAAACATCATTAAATAGCACAATATAAATAAATAAATTCCATCTTCGCACGACACGCCACAGATAAAGATATAATCTCCACCACCTGTATGTGTGACGGTCCTCCACAGTGCGGTTTTCAAGAGCTTACAGCTTAGAGCTTTCCTCCACGTACTATAAAGCTGTGGAATGAGCTTCCTTGTACCGTACAAGGAAGCTTACGGTTCCGGCACGATACGCCATAGGTACCCTCAAATAACCGCATACACCTTCCTTAAAGGCCAGTAACGCTCCTGTGATTCCTCTGGTGTTGCAAGATAATGTGTGCGGCGGTGATCACTTAACACCACATAACCTCCTTTCTCCGGCTATTTCCGCAGTTCGTCGTCTACTACCTATTTTCGTGGCGGGACGATATACATGGACAATCTCTCTAATAACCCCCAGTTAATAATGACTCAGATATATTACCTTCAGTGTTGCCTAACAGTAAACGACGGTATCGCGTGACGATAAAACCCATCAATGTGATCATACAATTAGTCTATTAATATAATCTCTGATTTGATTTTCTATTATATTTTTAGCATCGCCAACACAATAATCACTAACTAATTACATTAAATATATTAATAATAATTCACCTCTCAATCTTAGGCCTCAGAGATTGCCGAGCGTGTAGATACCATAATAGTGTGCAGTTACACATCCTCTCTGAATGTGATCCTCAGATGCGTAAACGTAGCATATCTTTAGGAAGACCAATTCTACACCCAACTGAGATACATCAGCTCACTACAAAAGATATATAATACTCATGAAAAGTATCAGTCTTAGTGGTCACAATAGATCATATTGGTCGCCGTGAAATAGGACTGCACTGAACTGTACTAAAGCCGCTTTACCGTCCATAACATAACAAACTCATTAATTTCAAATCAAATCAAAATCACATTATTCAAGTTTTTCACCTTTATTCAAAATCAATTAAGTCAAGCACATTTATGAATTACAAAAGGTGTTTTCTTTCTTCTATTATAAATTATAATTGTGGAACATAAGCACTTATACTAAAACATAAAAATTAACGAAGTAATTTTTTTATAAATAATGCATTTTTTGCAAATGCATTAAATTTCTGTTGAAAAATGCATAATGTTTTAAACCTATCCACAGTATATCTATGCTGCATGCATCTGCTAACTGCATTCAAATAAAACACTAACTTACCCGTATAAATAACATTGTTTGCTCGCAAAACTAAAAACAAAATATTTCTTAAATTCTCATGAGAAGCTGTGAATTTGTTAAGTTGGCTTATTTATTATATTCACTCTATATCCCAAATTGTATCAATTAATAAATGGAGGTAATTAATGTTTAATTTATAAATTGAGTTTATTAGTACATAATAATTCTAAATAAGGTTCGAAGAGAATAAACAGTACTTACAAAATGCGAGTATTTAGTGATTGAGTATATAGTCTTCAACCTTGAGTTAGGAATCTGACCCGGGACTACTTTTATCGATGGGAGTATTCTTTGCACACGAAAGGGAGTAATTGTGAACTACAGAACCACTTTTTACTGCTGTGATGCAATAAGGGCGCCGTAGTTAATGTAACTTAATGGCTGATGAGATATAACATGTTATGTCTTAAAGTACGTAAGTATTCGTCCCTACTATGTGCTTAAAGTAATGAGTGCAGTACTGCTCTTACGATAGTCACAGTAGACACTTTCCAGATAAAAGCGGTATTATTTTTGTACATTTATTGACGTTATTCTCAAAGTACTATTATCTACTTAAGTATTTTAAACTGCTCTGTATTGTATATGTGTGTGTGACCGCCTACCACGCCTACACACAAACGTGGCTAAATAAACTACGGCGTTATAGTATGGAGCAACAGTGTGGATGTACACAAACTTTTTATTTTACAGAAAAAAATTATTGGTTTCCTTGCAAATATCAAACAAAGTGTAAGCTGCAAACCTCATTTTCATAATCTCAATATTCTAACATTACCGTGCACATAGGTACCTATATACTCGAAATTTGTAAGTTTGAAAGGAAATACAAAATTTTTACACCTAAATCACAGATGCGCCCCGGCACAACATATCAATAAAATAAACCCTTTCAAACTAAATCTAAATTAATATACAACATGGGTAGGTCTTACCCAAAGTTAAAGAAAATTTATAATAAGTTACCAGAACACTTCAAAGCCGAAACAACTATTAAAAAATTCATAAGCCCTTTGAAAAAACTGTTAATGGAAAAAACGTACCTATTCTATAGTAATAATAATAGTTCAACGTTTTGCTAATTAAAATTAAATCATGAAACGAAGGCGTAACTATTATTGCTGGCTATGAAATTTAACTATAAATTTACAACAACGAACTTTTGCTCAACATTTAATGTAGGATCTTCGCGAACATTTTTCAAACTCCGATTCAAGCTTACTAGTATTAGCGGTGATATAAGACAGTTAAATAATGAAAAACAAACAAAATTAGAAGTCAAATTGTACATTATAGATACACTTTTATTAAAATCTTGATTATAAAATTTATTGTTAAAAACTGAGTGTTTGTTGTAATTTGCATATTTATTTTTACTAAACAAAAATAAAATGTTTTAGTTCGATCACTTTATCATTTTTGCTACTTTAAAGGTTTTTCTTACGCCGAAGAAGCATAACTTCTAATGTGTGGACATCAGTACCTATATACATAATCTTTTATGCAATATCCAAATACTGCTTTACAAATATTGTTCAGCACGAAATTACGTGGTAAGATATTCAATGGGTGTATGATAGGGCTGGGAACACCACGCGCTGACTTATTACTATTGTGTATGGTGACTTATTACGTGTATGGTGTCTCACTCATGAGATTCAGTAATAAGTAGTAAGTATCAATATTTCAGTAGTAAGTATCAATTTAAGATAATTCTTCATCAGATTATTCTTTGTTATTATGATTAGATAGATTAGAGTAAGGCTAAATAAGGATGAACCCACCACTGTTTTCTATTTTCTCTTAAATTTTCTTTACCTACTTACATTCAGCAGTGAGTGCATCTCTTCGAGGTACATTTTAATATTTTCTCAGAATGGTGTGGCGACTCTGGTGTTTGTTTGGTGTCTAGTTTGGTTGCTTGCGGACTCTGTGAAATATAGCCCTTAAATTGAGCAACTCGCTCTAGTATTGAAGGGCTTGAACCCAGGGTGTTTTCACGGAAAATAGGTGCACCATAGATGTCGAGTTGCGGTAGGAAATAATCGAAACATAAATCACTAACCAGGCAGTAAGAGATATTATTTAATTGATCTGAAGATTACGATAGAACTTATCGTCTGTATGGTGCAAGTCTTATGTATGCAAATCGACATTGAGTGCCGCTCGTCGGTAAGCCCCAATATCCATTGAAGCCTGTAACGTGAATAAGATAATCCAATGATATGCAACATCGCTCGGATCAATCTGTTTCTATTTACCTTATCCAAAGTTCAATCAGTCTCCTTGTTTACAACGGAGTAATCAATACGGATAGCGGGCATAAATCTGATGCATATTATGCGATATTTTTACTAGCAAAATATCATATTTCCTGTGTGCCTATACCACATGAGTTAATAAAACAGTACAGAGACTAAGCTTCATACAACTACGCAAAATGGTTGCACTACAACAATGATCCGGCGCATGGCAATCCCACAATCAGTTGACAATCTCCGGGGTTAGCGTGACACACCTATTATTTTAATTTTTGCAAGCATGAATATTTTAACATAAAAAGTGATATTGTATATTTAGTATGGTTGTTGACTGTACTGTATGCACGATGTACGAAAAAATAAAAATGTATTATTTTAACTGATAATAATAGAACGGACTAAAATAGGTATGTAAAAATTTGTGAAATATTATCTAAAAAAATGCGCACCTGGGTGGTAATAAAGTTACACAGCGGACCAAGGAACAGCCCAATAATGCGTGGCCAATTTTCATTTGTCAAAATGTGCATTAACGTGATTTATACTCAAAATACTAAGGAGCTATTGCCACGCGTGGCTGACTGCTTACGACTTGTCAATCAAAATTGGTTACAGTCATAATCGAGTCACTTTTGCTGTATCTTCGTAATTTAGGAACTACGTACGTCATCCGATGACCCCGGGTACGTTCTATACATATGTAAAAAAATATAACACATGTACACTTCAAGCAAGGATATACAAATTTCTCGTATAGATTTCAAATATAAAACAAATACGCTAATGGAATTACAGAAATACTAGTATAAAGGGTTTTTGAAGAAAGTAATTCATTATGTGTATGAGACTTACAAAGTGAGCATTTACCTCTAACTCCTAACAGATTTGTGAATTATGTTTTATAACGTATCATTAAAATTTGTGTAGCGAAACGGGTTCTCATTATGACCCCGTATTTATTATTATGACTTAAACACTCAACAACAATATAAGGCATCTATTTTATCAAAATGATTCAATTATTATTCAGAAATATGAAGAAATAAAAATTAAATTTTACACTATACATTCAATGAAAGTGGATTCGTATCGAAGTGACTGGTTTGAAACTGTGTCATTTTATTTCCTACAAATATGCTGTCAAAAAAGTTACATGAAAGTCTATTTCGATCCTTCTTTTTGAATATTTTCACTGTAAAAGATATTGATCAGTTACAATTATATATTTAAACTATTCGATTCGATATTCGAGTAGTACAAGCTTCAGAAAGGAGTCCGACAAAGTTGTGTGATCTTCCCTCTTCTTTTCAACATCTGTGGCGAATGCATAATGAGACGCTCTTGAGGACTGGGATTGTGGCATTAAAGTAGGAGGACAAGAATATCAAACCTTCGCTATGAAGATGACACAACTAACTAGGTAGCTGCGAACTGAAATAATGTGATGACTCAACTCTACAAAGGATGGAAAGACGGGAGCATCACTAATACGACAGAACTAGTCCGTACTCTAGTTGTCTCAGGTTTGCCTACAAATAATCCTGAAATATTTCGAGCACATTGCTCGCAGAGCCTAGATAGGCTAGAAAAACTGATTGTGACGGTGAAGGTAGAGGGAAAAACCCAAGAGGCTGAAGTCCAAAGAGATAATCAGATCAGATATCCTAATATCTGGATATCTCTGTCAACGTAGCACTGTACAAGGCCACCGACCGTAACCGATGGAGGCGCTCTATTGAGAGTCTACGGAGTCACCATCCTCAGCAGTATAGAAATTTTCTATTTTACCTTCGACGTATTTCTGAAATGTCAATAAAATAATAGCTGAGCAGTTGTTCTAAGAGTTAAATCAATTTAAATCTATGATAAATTTATTAATAGAATATAATGTAAGTACAGCCCTAAGTATAATAGTTGTTATTAATGTACTCCTAACAATACATTCACCATGATAGCGTTTCACATCAACATACATTTACCGTTACTTTGAAACATCATAATTTACATGTCAAACAGAATTGAGAGTGTGACAATGCAATCAATAACTTTCAAACAATACATAGTTGATTAGGCAAACATTTGAACAAAATGGATAATCAAATATGTAGAGATGTTGAGATAGCAAATAAAATTGTAATCTTGTCCTCCTTGTTTTGATAACAACGTAGGTATTTCAGTATTAGGCAATATAGATATAGATATAATAAGGTAATAAGTAGAATGTAGTCAAGGACGTGCCCTACCGAGTTACCTAAATCACATCGAGAACATTGATGTGAAAGATGAAGGTAAGCTTTTAACAAAAACACTGGCAAGATAAATGGATGCTAAATTGGAAAATTGGAGAAAAATTGATGGGTTGAGATAATTTCATTTGATGGTAAGACGCCCAGCCATTTCCAATACAGACCCGCTCAGAATTCTTTGAATGAATCCTAAATTCTGTGCGGTATCGTTACTTTAAGAATGGATTGCATCAACTAACCATAGCAGCAGCATATATGTTAAAGGACCAGTTAAGTATATTCAATGTTGACAAGAAATTATTTCACAATTTTTAACTTTAACTATGCCAATCCCACAGTCTAAGTTTAAGTCAGCGTTAAATTTGAGGTAAACCTTCACTATAACAACTAATTGATTCAACCCAGCCTTAAACATATGAAAATTAAAAATTAAAAAATTAAAAATATTTATTTCAGTAACAAAAATGGTACAAACATATAACATATAATTACAAGTCTCATCATGAGGGATACCCTGGATACTTGAAATGGTCCACTTCTTTTAGCTGGGTGACCTACAGACAGATGATGTTCTTACTCTTAACGCCACTAAAGTTACAATGCATGTACTTGGTCTTCTCTGACATTTCCAGAGCTTCTCTCCACTTTTCTAAAGTCTGCTTGTTCACATCTTCACTGATAACGACGACCTCTTCCGCATATTATATTATTATATTATATATTATATTCCCATGATGGCGCTCGTTGCAAATTTAAGGTGAGGTGATTCATTAATCATCAAAATTATTAATTATCATCTCTATACGGCACAAAATAATTAGTTATCATCATTCATCACGTTCTGGATGTGTGGTGTTCATAAACGTACACAGACGTCGTTAACGTGGTATCGAAACCACGAGAAGTTACTGCACATATTATCGATACAATATCACTCATTTTTGCAACGTAAGAAAAGTAATTTAAGTAATGGAGAGGCAATTTGAAAAATGAAGCTGCAGACTGAACAGCTGCCGGCTTCACGTAATATCAATTTCTAAG
This sequence comes from Leptidea sinapis, assembly GCF_905404315.1. Lineage (NCBI taxonomy): Eukaryota > Metazoa > Arthropoda > Insecta > Lepidoptera > Pieridae > Leptidea > Leptidea sinapis. Next base: position 634,893 of record NC_066281.1, on the reverse strand, counting down.
CACATTCAAAGAGAATGCTGCTTCCGAAACATGGACGGGTACTTCCAATTTTGAATAGGTTTAAATCGAAATAAATGAATTATAAGGCTTACTTATATTTAAATTCTAAATGAACTTAAGAATCTCAAAGATTCGTTTACCAAATGATTCAGACTTACTACTCCGCGCCGTGCACGAAAGATGTTCTTTAATAATATATTTCAAAATATAAATAAGATTGACAGATACGCCTTCGAACCGATTAACAATTTGTTTAATATCATCATCGCTCCAACTATTTTAATGCGGGGCACGATGTGTTTAAGTCATAATATGGTGAAATATTTTCGGATATTGTGGTAAGACCCTCGCTGTCTTATTAATAAACGTAGTGAAAAGTTACTCCAAGTTTAAAATTACTTCCCCCTGTTATGTAATTCTGTTGTGTGTATTTTGGTTTGGTTTAACATAGTAGATATTCCATTGTCGATAAAATTATTATTTAGAGCAACTCTGTAGCTCGTGTACAGACCTATAGCTTTGACCCTGGCCACGGTGCTTACAGTTTGCACTCCTCTTCCATAATTTATTTAAACCTCATAAAAAATTCTTAAGACATTTATAATTCATGCTAGGATTCAATTAGACAAGCATGTTTGGATGACCTTTAATTTAAGAAAATTTATAGAAAATAATACGGCCTTAGAAATAAACTCGTGATAAAGTTATACCTGAGAATAAACCGAGAATATGCAAGATATTGACTATATCACTGATATCACTATCAATGCAATGATAATTGTTACTAAAATGTCTATTTGTAAATATTTTGTATTGTCTTGGTTTTTTCTCAGGTATAACTTTATACCAATTTTATTTGTAAGGCCGATAAAATATTAATAGGTAGTAGTTCACCAAGAGCTGGGAGTTAGTAACGAGGGTGCAATTTGTAGCCTTAATACACTTAATTATTGGAATCGCACTTTCCCCGACTGTTTTAGTGATTAATACGAGGAAAGTACTAACAAATTATTTCAGTTTTAGCAAATTAATAACGTGAATTTAACTACTAACGGAGGCGAGAAAACAGGCCATGTTTAATACTTGAGTGTACGGACAAGCTACGTCTTACACTCGCGATCTGTATGTCACTTTGTGTTAGTGTGCGTGCATTGCTCAAAATAACTTAAAATAAATAAGTTGACTGTAAAACTCAATTCTTTTTAATCTTTTCACAGTCTAGACGTATATATGATCTAAGGTCAAAACATTCAACACAGAAATAAAAAAAAACAAATATAGAACCCGTTAGAAATGGATTTCCCTGTCCACATATACGTAATAAATGCACTATCGGCCCAATTGTCACATCAATACTAACGCAGTTTCCGAGAACGTCCGGTGTGAACTATATTTTAAAAGCGGCGCACTTCAAAACTAGAAAACGTAAATGTTGGCTTACATCTACATAGTAATTGGTAATGTAATTCAAGGCCCCTGTTTATATTTAGTACAAGCTTCACACTGATTTCATCTGTCACAGCAGTACTGAAGATGAAATGGAATGAATATGAAAGTGTAAATGAAAATGAATTAGAAGGAAAATGAATTTATTTCTCAAAATAAGTTTATGAAAGTAAATATTTGCTTCATTAACCAATTAATCTTTTTGATTAAATTAAAAAAAATAAAGTCTTGCCAAAAATACTGAAACAGAGAAAAGAATTTTTTTTATTGTAATGAACATTTATAACTTTTACAGTGTGTTAGTTTAATACATGAATACAAAACAATTTAAAATATTAAAAGCTTTTTCGAAGTGTTCTCCATTGGCTGCGATACAGTCCTTTAAAAGTTGAGGCCAGTTATCAATAGAAGCACGTACTCTTTCCGTGGGAGAATTCTTCGCTGTCAATCGTACGGATTGTTTTAGGGACTCCAAATTATCATGGCGTTTAGAGCAAGCCGTACTCTCTAGAACTGGTCAATGAGTTGTGTTCATACTTAAATGAACACAAAACTGATTTTCAGTGACCCCATTGTGTGTATTTCGGAATTGTAAAGAGATTGCTCAAAATCTACGGGTTCAAATCGTTGCGAATTGTATTAAAAAACCTAAGTTTGGTCAAGCCCTTTCAAATGGCGCCAACCGCGATGAAATTGGTCGAGCCGTTCAAAAGTTAGAAGACATTTACACATGTAATAGTATACAAGTTTTAGGAATCCATACACACAAACACAAACATACATACAGACATACGGAAACGACCCGTTATTAGTCAGGGAAGCTACCTACGCTCGTTGTAAGTTAAATATAATTGTAAGAGAATGTTTGGGTAGAGGTGATAACTTACAATCGGGATAAGTTATGGGATCTATTCTGGAAACTTTCATCATCGATAGGTTTTTCATTAAAAATATAAGCTGTCACTTACATGAGAACAAAATTAAGAAAAAAAATAATATAAATTATAATCTATGAATCGACCGTATGATAAACATAGGTATACAATTACTAAATATAAGTGTGTACACTAGACAAAGCGTCATCTGTAATACATTTGACTAAACGGAGCTTAAATAAATTAACAGTGCCTGCATCTGTGATATCCCAAGTAGTTATAATGGACTGTCATTATAACTACAAATTAGTACCTTCATATGTAATTGTTTTCAGTCCATAATGTTCCTTGGCTTTGGTAGCATGAAGTGGTAATTATCGCGTCTATTTTGTATTTGTTTCTTTTTTGTAAATGTTAATTCTGAATTTATCTGTTTATCTATAATTTTCTCAATTAGTATGCAGGTTCTGCATTTGTGTAATTGTAATATATTCATAAATTTAGTTTCTTTTTAGTTTCTTAATAAACTTTCTCTGTAGGTGTTAGAAACGGATAATGGAAAAGTGTTTTAATTAGTTTGTTTTGCATTATTTGTAATTCTTTTAACTTAAATTTAGCAGCGCTGCCACATACTTCTATGAAATATAATAGATGTGATTTTACTAATGAATTGTGTATCGTTAAACGGACTTACTTTAGAAGACAATAAACAACTCTTCGAAGTGAACCAGATACTGATGAAAGTTTAGATTTGCGTGGTCGATTTGGGATTTCCAAGTCGAGTAACTGTCTATTCTTAAGCCAAGGTATTTTTCTTCCTGTTTCTGCTGCAGTTCTTTGCCTTTTATGGTAAATGGAGAATGAGACGGAATACTCATGGAACACTCTCTAGATTAGCAATAATTAATCTAAATCTTAAATCATTACCTAAACCATTAAAGGTTTATGATTCAACGTCCTACACAAGTTAAATGTTGCTACCGGACTACAAACTTTGCTGCGACATCATTCTCTTCAATAAAAACAGCATGTCATGGTTTTGGATAACTTTCGAGTGAAATAGACGAACGCTCGTTACTCTAAAATCATTTTCCTTCGCAGCAATTACGTGCATTCCGTGATCACCTTCATCTTCCATTGGACCGCATACAACGAAGAGCAGCTCGAATCATCGGAGATCAAGTCATCTCTGATCGGCTTTATTCTTTGACATTGCGTAGCGATGTGGGTTCTCTCTGCATCTTTTACCGCATTTATCACGGGGAGTGCTCAGAAGAGTTGTTCGGGATGATACCTTCCACCATCGGGTATTATGTCAAAGTGCTAAATATCACCCGCATCACGTTGACGCCTGGCATACTACAATCACATGTTTTGCAAGAAATATCTTGTCTCACACGGCCACTTTGTGAAATCAATAACCGGCTGCTGTTTATCCGAACCGATACGTCTTGGGGACCTTCAAGAAAAGAGCATCCACCTAGTGTTGCAGATGTTCATGGCTGGTTGCCTCACCACTCCCCATTACGCGCGCCTCTAGCCCGTTTCTTAGGTAAAAAAGTCACGGATCTTGAGTAGGTTGGATCAGTTCCCGGGTCATTATTTCAAACTGTTTTCCAATAGTGACAAAATTACTTGTACCATATATTATTAAAACTAAGAGTGCACCTGTGTTTCTGATCACGTTAACTCCATTATATATGATATATTTTAACTTCAACAGACGGTTTGATTCATAGGAAACGTATTTCAGATATCAAAAAAAAAAACCACAGGAACAGAAAATATTATTATATTTAAATAAAACAATTGTGCGGAATTGACCACTTGCCGTTCAGTTTAATAGTTCTGCTGTCATGTGTGCTGATAACAAAAACAGGAAATACGAATTTTTGCAACTCCATGTAGGAACTTTATTTATAAGTTACATTGTCCTGTACAGTTTGACAAATTCATAAAAACAGCATACTAGTTTCTTTATTATTTATTAATATTTTTGGGACAGAGCAATGTCTGTCGGTTCAGCTAAATATAACAGAACAAAAACTATTCACAAGATACATCAATCACCGACAACAATCAGCTAACGGTGGAGATATGCGGTAGTAAACATACAAAGAAAATACACTGGAATTGAGAATCAATTTTTGAAGTCGGTTGACTAATGAGCTCTATGATATTTACTATTATAGTTAAGAAATATCTGGTAATTTAAACGAGGAAGTCATACTAATTATCAACTTCGCACATATCAATTAGAACTACAAAAATTTTCGACAGTCATGTTAAATAATGCACAATTCATTGAAAAGCTTGTTTTTTGATAAAGAACGGTACCATGTTTCTAGGGTAGTGTGTTAGATTTATTTTAATTAAACTTTATTTACATGTTATGTAGATAACATAATAATATGGAAGGCTAAGCCTAATTGGCTTCGAAGAAACTAGGCGTCATAAATAGAGCACGGCATTTATACTTCAAGCTGGCCCACACTCTAGCGTACGACCATGTAAAGAGTATTGCTGTCATCTCTGGTCCGGTGCACTCTTCTATCATACTCATCATCATCATCATCACATCAGTCGGAAGACGTACACAGCTAAACAAAGGTCTCCCCTAAAGATCCTCGCGACCCTCATCCAATGTTACAGATATAGAGACGACATAAACATAAGACATGATACTCGTAACGAAATACATTTTGTATCCTAACTCCTTTAGCAGCCATCGAGCATATGGTTTAAGTCTACCATGTTCTCAGCATTCATTCCGATATCGTCTGCGAATCGAAGGTGAGTGGTGTATTTGCCTTTGATATTGATGCCCAGCCCGTTCCAGTCCAGAAGCTTAAAGACATCTTCCAAGGCAGCGTGGAAAGCTTAGGCGATATGACTTCGTCTTAAGTTCCTGCTGGAGTAGGATAGACTTCGAGATCTGATCCTGGAGATAGGCCAACATGCTGGCTTCGGTATTAGCTTTAACTATTTGACTACGTACAGCACAGAGCTGCTTGTTTTTTCGAGGATCCAGTGCTCTGTGAACGGCTAGATGTCTTGGCGTTTCGAAGACACATCGCTTTAATGTGTGTCTTCGAGTATTCTGAACAGTTGTTTGACCTGGATTCTGCTACCGAGCACCTTGGCAAGACACGCCACAAACTTGGATATTATGACGATGGTGCCAGCCCGGTATCTAGATGGTGGAGCTATCTGGAATTCTAGCTTTTTTCTACAGTGCGGTTTTGCAAGGAACTGTTTTTCACGTACAACCAAACTTGGAATCATCTTCTTTGCGGGCGCGCAACTGTAAAAGGGTGACAGCGCTCCTGTGATTCCTTTATTATATAAATAAATAATAATAATAATAAATATATTACCTATATACGCCAGTGATCACTTAACACTAGGTGACGCGTACTCTCTTTTGTCCGCCACTTTCATAAAAAAATAACAATATTATTTAAGCTAATTTTAGTAGATGTTTAAATTTTTGGGTAGTAAATAATTAATCAATAGATCAAACAATCGAGTAATAAATAAATAATTCATGTTATTATTATTCATACATAATTATGTTGATATAATATTATCACGTAGTTTTCAATGCACATATTGACTGTTCAATTTAAAATAGAAACATGGCGACATCACAAAAATATACGAAAGAGAAACGACATTTACAAAAAAAAATGCGTACAAATTTCACTTAGTCGTTTATCATTGACACACTCACCTAAAGTAGCCGTGTACTTATATAATAATAAACAAGAGGCATATATTGATTGTTAGCGAGTGAAAGCTATGATTTTAAAACAAGTTCTGTTTTAGCGATGCAACGTGAGGCTGCGGGGGCCAATTCTAGCACCAAACATTTACGAGCAGTTTTATGAATCTGTATATTCTCTATCATATTGAGCATTATAATTATTAAAGGTATGGTTATGTTGCAGAGAAAAATTATATAAAATGTATTTACCTATTTTAACACTTTTGGGACTAAATCCTGGTTTTATTTTAGCTTCACTTAAATTTTAAACCGAACCTTTTTTAAAACCCAAAGCTGTAGGTACGCTGTAAAAGAATAAATCTTTATATATGTATAAGGGTTATTTCTGATTTGAACTAACATAGAATTGGTGTTGTAACTTGCACTTAAAAAAACTAAAAATATACGTTTTAAACACTTACAATATTACTTAATTATGGAGAGTTATGTTTTAAATTATTCTGATTATCCGGGAGACCATTCAAATACAAAGCCAAATTGATGGAAATACGTAATTGATACATACACATACAATATACTAGCGTACAGAGGAACAAAGTGTTCAAGGAAGAAGATCATCTCTAACTGATATACAGCAAGATAGATAAGGAAATCGAATCTATTGTTAATGTAAACAAAACTTTGAAAGTCAGCCAGGATAGTATTAGTTCTTTAGTATTTTGAATATTAAATTAGCTAAACACTAGCTAACCACTAGCTACGCAGCCGTAGACCTATCAAAACTTATCACGTGTTTATACGCTAATATATTTTCAATGCATAATCTGATACGTGTGTCAGTTGATGTCTTGGAGTGAAAATCACCTTAAATACAAAAAGAGAAGAAAGTATCATAAAGCGTAAACATTCAATTTATAATTACAACATCCAATAATACTTAAGAACAACTTATTGTCTGTGGGGTTTAATGTTGTCATACAAAACGATAAAACGTAATTATATGTACTAAAGAAATATACTAATCATCAAAAATAAAGTTAACGTAATAAAGTGTCTAATAAAATAAACAATTAATTTGTAACAAATGTCATTGTTATAGTATTTCGTATATTAAATTATAGATTTATAGTTCTCCAAATTGTTACTTTACGTCTTAGTTGCCAGTTTTATATCGCAAATTACATGTTCGTAATTTTGTCGACTGATTCCATAACACAGAATACGTATAGAGGAATCATCTAATGGAACTTTTAAAACTTTATTTACCAATACATCAAGATAAATATCATTTTAAGATGCAAATAAAGATGTTTGCGTAGACCGTATGGTTTGATTTTGACTTCCGACAATTTACATAATTGAATATTTAGATTTAGCCCGGCCATGCACGGTTCGAGAATTTTATTTATTACTTTATATGTTAGTTTGGAATTGAGATGGAATGATGTAATTACAAGTGTCACAATAGATATTTAGTTTATTAATGAATGCTTATATAGATTGGTAAGTATAAATTCGTGCGTAACATGAAAGTGTTTTTCTTGTGTATATTAATTTCTTTTGATCTGTTTTAGTTAACCCGGCTGCCAAATAATTTGCTAAATTATCCACGTTTTAAACTAAGTTGTCGGGCAATAAATGTCGTAAACAATAGGAATGTGCAACACTTTGTTTCTTATCGATGGTTCCGACCTGAGTTCGATTAAAGCAAGACTATAATTGATGAATTGATACAATTATTCAAAATACATGCAGGTACATGTGGATTATAAATATTTAGTGTTTCTTTTATTATTTAAAAAAATTAAAACCTTAAAAAATCTTTCGATGAAATCTTATCGATATCAACTTCTTACTGTTACATCATTATAACGCTCCACAAGCCCAATGAGTGCGAGCAAGATAGACTGATTACTTGTTTTGTTGAGGACTGAAGCGGTTTTGATGGGGCTCCACAATCAAGCTATCTTTCAGTGCAACCATTTGGTCATATTTTTGTCTGCGACGACCCTCTTGAGTAAGAACAGAACCAAGCTATGTTGCAGGTCTAGTAAAGTGGATGAAGAAAAAGATGAATACCGCTGAGTTCTTCTCAGGTCCGAGGCATTCATTTCCGAATGGCTAGTAGTTTTTGATTTTCAATAATTGTTTCATATGTTATATTTGAAATTGAAAACTAGCCCATATTTTTTAAATACTTATTTCAAACCAACAGACAGGAACAAGTGCTATTAAATAAAATTCTATAATTATCCTGATGGAAAAAGAAGACACCTGCAACCATAAAGTAATTCCAATGGTGACTGACGTACAAAAACATATGCGTGGTATTGACAGACATTTTGTATAAAAATTGCATCGGGTAGGTACATCCATTGACGTTCTATACTTATAAAAATTAAACAAAGCGGAAATATGAAACATGCCACAAATCACACCACAAAAAGGTTCGACTGCTTTATCTGTACATTGCCGCATTAACTCCAGTTGCTTTGAATATTCTTGGTCAATAAGCAGCAACGTAAAACATTTATTCCGTTCGTATGTTTCGTACAGTGACACACGACTAAGGAGGAAAGTAAGCTTACATTGGCCTTATTTTTTTATGAAAATAAGGGATGAGACGAGCAGGACGTTCAGCTAATGGTAATTGATACGCCCTGCCCATTACAATGCAGTGCCGTTTAGGATTCTTGAAAAACCCAAAATTTCTGAGCGACACTAAAATTGCGCTCGTCACCTTGAGACATAAGATATTTAATCTCATTTGCCCATTAATTTCACTAGCTACGGCGCCCTTACCGACCGAAACACAGTAATGCTTATACATTACTGCTTGACGGCAGAAATAGGCGCCGTTGTGGTACCAATAATCTAGCCGGTATCCTGTGCAAAGGAGCCTCGCACTGGTAGGCACTCTTTTATCGGTCCTTGTATCTGTGGAGCACGTCATTGGGTTCATCTTAAAAATATTGTATTATCTGATGATTATCTGTTACCTACTGAACTGTTATGTAACGATTTCGATCCGTTCGATTTCTTAACTTGAAAAGTCGAAGCGTCCAGTCACTTGCATTGGCAAAGTAAATTTATCACCATTTGTTTCTTGTTATGTAAACTTTCCTAAAAGCGTGGAAGGTTATTACCTAACTAAGCGTACAACATATCAGACTTGAATGATAAATAATTTTTGTTTACATTCTCCTCATAAAATCAAAAGTATACGTAGGTCACACTAATAGTTTTGCGTAACTTAAAAAAAAACAAGATGTTATAACCAAAATATTACGTTTATTGCTTTTCGAAATACTCTCCTTTACATTTTAAACATTTTTCCATTCGATCGAACCATTTTTAAAAGCACGAGTACCACAGATCTGAAGGCATATTTTCTACGTGCTGATTGAACGCTCTTCGGAATTGGTAAAAGTGAAACCTCTCATCAAATCATTGATTTTGGGAAAATATAGAAATCACAGGGCGTGGTCGGGGCTATGTGCAGGATGGGTGACGAGTTGTACTTTTTCGGAGGCTAAAAATGACTTAGTTTTGTTGGCCGTGTGTGAAGAAACGTTGTCATGATGTAGGAGAACGCGGCTTTTTGGTCGTCGTTCGCAAACTTTTTTTAACACTCTGGGTAAAGAAATGGTAGAATACCACTCGGCATTAACACTCTTTTGATGTTTAAGTGGAATTGTGCAGATTTTAGAGATTTTTTTGCCCTGTTCTCATATTCAAACACCCATTCACAAATTTGCTGTTTTTTTCGGGTTCAAAACAAGCATCTGTGAGCACCATTCCACGCGAGCCTGCTTCTGCTCCGCTGTCAACTCGAATCTCATAGGTAATCCGCGGGTTTTCTTCAATTAGCCGCTTAACAGTAGCCACATTATTTTCGTCGACGGCAGTTGTTGCCGCCCTTCACGAAATTCGTCATGTAAAGAAACCCGACCTGTATTAAATTCAGAAAACTATCGCCTTACGGTGCTCAAGCGGCACAGTCTTGCGGAGAGAGAGAACTTTTAAAATCATAAAAAATCATAGCAACCATTACTGATATTAACCGGACATGTTAGTAGAAAGCAATTTCTTTTAATTGCGTAAGCTCATGTTAAGTCATAATATGCATAATAATATAGAAATATAACAAGCATTTTGTAAAATGTTGCTAATATGATATCACCATTTTAGAATTTACATTATAAATCTCAGATCATTAGTTATACGTCTAGATAGGCTGTGACAGCTGTAAAAACATAGAAAAAAAATTAATATTGACATTTAGCCTATATTTTGAGCAATGCACGCACAATAACACAAAGAGACATACAAATCGCGAGTGTAAGACGTAGCTTGTCAGGCACACTTAAGTAATAAACGTGGCCTGTTTTCATCGGTTGTCTAGCAGCAAGAGACGTATAAATTATGAAAGTTTTAGAAGAACGACATTAATAGACGACGACCTGTATAGCCGAGTGGTTAGCGATCCTACCTACTAAACTAGAGGTCCTGGGTTCGAATCCCGGTAGGTGCAAGCATTTATATGATGAATATGGATGTTTGTTTCCGAGTCATGGATGTTTAAAATGTATTTGTGTCTTTATATGTATGTTTATATGATTTTATGTAAGTATATTGTATTAAATATATCATTGTCTTGTAACCCATAACACAGGCTATATATGCTTAACTTTTTTTTTTTTTTTACAATTGACTATCTTGCAATCTGCCTAATCACTTGGCATTTGGCTAGAGGTTACATAGTTCAAATTAGTCTTGGAATGGTATTAGTCCAGTGACCAATCCATTTTTTTTTAATGCCAATATCTTATACAATATTGAGGTCTTGAGGGGCTTTTCTCTTTAGTCTGTTGAAACAACTTTTACTCATCAAATTGCAGGCGAGTGCGTTTGGGTGGGCTTGAATACGTTTTGCATAAGACTTGAGTTTATTAAGAATCTCCTGTTTGACCATTGGTACTTTCAGGTCGCGGTGAAGTTGGATGTTGGTGATATACCAAGGTGAATTTGTTATGATCCGCAACATTTTAGACTGAAAGCGTTGGAGTATTTCCAGGTTTGAATTTGATGCAGTTCCCCACAACTCAATTCCGTAGGACCACATAGGCTTTAATATACTTTTATATAGGAGTAATTTATTACAGAGAGACAATTTTGAGTGCCGTGACATTAGCCAGTACATCTTTCTGAGTTGTATGCCAAGTGCTTTTCTTTTATTGAAAATATGTTTTTTCCATGTCAGTCTTCTGTCCATGAGTATACCCAAATATCGCACTTCCTCGCATTGGGGTATTTCAATGTTATTCAATTTTACTGGAGGGCATGAGCCATGTCTAAGTGTGAAGGTCATATGAGCAGATTTGGACTCATTCGCTTTGATGCGCCAGTCGCGCAGCCACACGGATATCTCATCAAGACTTCGTTGTAGCATATTGGATGCAATTTCCGGATCTTCATGGGTAGATAACACTGCTGTATCATCAGCGAAGGTGCCCACAAGTACATTTTTTGTTAATGGTAGGTCAAAAGTATATAATAGGTATAGGACTGGACCCATAACACTTCCTTGTGGGACTCCCGCCTTAATGTCATATAAGTCAGATTTTTCTTCACCAAGCTTTACATAAAAGTGACGTCGAGTAAGATAAGATTTTAAAAATAGATAGAAGTTTGGAGGAAGGATTTTCAATATCTTGAATAGCAGGCCTTGGTGCCAAACTCGGTCAAAAGCTTGCGAGATATCGAGGAAGGCTGCCGAGCAGTACTTTCTTTTTTCAAAAGCGGAATTGATCTCATTGACTAGTCGATGAATCTGTTCAACGGTTCCATGAGCCTCGCGAAATCCAAATTGGTGCGAAGGGATTATATTTGATTTATTGAATTCTGGTAGAAGTCTTTTCATGACGAGGGTTTCCAGCAGTTTAGAAGCTATTGGCAGTAGGCTTATGGGGCGATATGATGTAACTTTATCTGGTTCCTTTCCAGGCTTAAGGATAAGGATTATTTCAGCTGTTTTCCATTGTTCAGGAATGAATGCGCGTTTTAAAATAGCTTTCTATATTTGTGTCAATAATATAATGCCTATGTCAGGTAATTCTTTTAATGTTTTTGCTGTTATGAGATCGTAGCCGGGTGCCTTTTTTGAGTCTAGTTTACGAATGGCATGGTATACTTCAGTTTTGGAAAAACATTTGATCGGAAGTGACAGCTGATGGGTCAAGGACATGCTTTCCCTAACCTCGTCTATTTTACTTGATCCTAAGTCGGGATTAGAAGTAAAAACGCAAGACAAATGTTCACCGAATAATTTCGCTCTATCTGCATCAGTTCTTGCCCAGCTTCCATCTTCTTTACGTAAGGGTGATTGGAAAGTGATAGGTCTTTTAACACTTTTCATGACTTTCCATAGTGAATAATCAGTTGCAGATGTGGCGTCAAGGTTATGCAAAAAGTTTTCAAAATTTTCGTTTCTAACTTTACTTAGCGTATTTTTAAGTTTTCTGACCAGTCTGTTATATATTCGTTTATGTTCTGGAGATCTTGATTCTCGATACGTTTTCCTAGCTTGTCTCTTTTTTTGTACCAGGTCCACTACAATTTGAGGATAAGTCGGTATGTAGTCATTATCGCTATGAACTGTAGGAGTAGCTTCCCACGCCGCTGATTGGACACACTTATTAAATATCTCTACAGCATTAGTTATGTCACAGTCAGATTTTAATGGGATTTGAGAAGTCATAGTATCGTTTAATCGTTGTCTGAATCTAATCCAATCCGTGTTTTTACTGTGGAGTTTACAGGGTCTCTTTATTAGCACTGGTTTATTGCGTAGTTCGGCTATGATTGCAGTATGATCAGAAGATAAATCTAAGCTGGATGTACAGCACAAGGATGAAGCCGGAATGCCTTTAGTGACAAAGAAGTCAACCAGATCAGGTTTCTTATTGATATCACTGGGCCAGTACGTTGGTTCGCCGGTAGATGATACTTGGAGATTGAGCTGGTGTATTGTTTTACTGAGTTCACGTCCCTTGGGAGTTATAATCCGTGATCCCCAGTCAATATGTTTCGCATTATAATCACCTCCTGCAATGAATTTGTTGCCCAGCGTTTGAAAGAACGAAGTGTAGCTGTCATTTTTAAGGTTGTGCCTAGGGGGCATGTAAAGGGCTGAAATTGTTAGCGGACCTCTAGAGGAATCAATTACAATATTAGTAGCTTGAATTTCGTTACTACAGTACGAATTTGTCACATAGTGTTTTATATTTTCTTTAATTAGTATGGCTGAGCCTGCATGAGCGGAGCCGTCGGGATGGTTTGTATTGTACATTTTGTATCTAGGCACTTTAAAGAAACTTTTATTCGTAAAATGGGTCTCGGATACTAGCATTATGTCTATATTGTTGGTATTTAAGAACATTATAACTTCGAGAGTATGATTTGACAGCCCATTGGCATTCCACATAGCAATTTTTAATGGTCTGAATGTGAATGCAATGCTTAACTTGGGGCAAGATAATTTGTGTAAAAAGTGTGTTAATATTATTATTATTATTATAGGCCATAAAATCCAAAAAAAAAACTTTAATTGTCAATGATATTAATGATTGCGTTAGTTTTTTTATGGAAGAGGAGGATAAACGAGCATACGGGTGTCACCTGATGGTAAGTGATCACCGCAACCCATCTCTCTTATAACACCAGAGGAATCACAAGAGCAATACCGATCTTATAAAGCGTCGAATATACGTATATACAAATTAGAAAACTCGTCTTTTGGCCGTGACACAAAATGAGTCGGGCTTTTGGTTACAAGCCTTGCCTTCTGCGCCGATTGGAACGCTACTTGACAATATGACATTGTCAATATGCGTATCACTCCGGCTAGGTATAAAACTGAATGAACCACATCAATGTAGATGTGGCGTTCAGGTAGATGCTCTTGGACGCCATGGGTTATCCTGCCTAAAATCGACAGGCCGTATCAGTCGTCACGCCAGCATTAATGAAGTCATCCGCAGGGCATTTGCCGCTCTTAATATACCAGCTGTTTTAGAGCCAAATGGTATACCCGCCGCGATGGCAAGCGTCCTGATGGAATGACGCTGGTGGCTTGGGCACGGGGAAGGGCGCTGGTGTGGGACGCTACTTGCGTCGACACTCTGGCTCCTTCTCATGTCCAAGTTACGTCAGTTGGTGCTGGGGCTGCTGCTTCGACTGCCGAAGACAGCAAGCGTCGCAAATATGTTGGTCTCAGTGAGTCATACATCTTTGTACCGTTTGGTGTCGAGACACTTGGCCCGTGGGGCCCAGAGGCACGGAGAATGTTCAAAATACTATCTTCGCGCCTCAATAAGGCTACTGGAAACCCAAGCGCTGGCAGCTATTTCGGTCAACGGATCAGCCTTGCTATCCAACGCGGTAATGCTGCCAGTATTCTTGGTACGCTTCCACGTAATGATAGTTTTAATTTTATGCAGTCGTAGTATTGTAAATATAGTTATAAGATTTGTTTTGATTAAATAAGCAATTAATTAGAAAACACGTGACGATCAAGGATCGAACCGGGAACTCCGTGGTGAGAGTGATCAATTTTACCTATTGCATCACCGACGGTCGAATGACATTCGATTTGGTTAAAGCTTTGTATCTACTGACAGATATTTAAACACCACTCGTGATAGAAGCCTTTAATTTTCCTTTAATATGTTAACTTTAACGTAGACATAATATGTATAAATATGGGTGAAATCTCGTAAATAAATTTAATATGCCAATGATATTTTTATGGAGGCTTTATTCCTGTCTTACCTACTACTCAATGTTAAGTGATCACCGCCGCCCATATTTTCCTGCAACAGTGGATCATTGCTGCCTTAAGTAAGGTGAATGGATTTTGAAGGTACCCATGTCATATCCACCTGGAAACACCGCCAGGAATCTCAATCTATAGTTTGGTTGTACGTAAGTTCCTTGAAAATTGCACTGTGGAGATATGCCACATATCCAGATGGTGAAAATGAAATCTATTTTTGTGGTATCATACGTAAGTGGAATTCGGCGGCAGGAATCAGGTCAAACAGCTCTCTGGAAAACACCTGTGATAAATGCAACGAACACGCAAAATGAAGCGATAGAGCCTCTTGCTGTAAGGCATACATGACAACAGACCAAGGCTGTCCAAGGTAGTGGAGACGTATAAATTATATAATAAGTGTTAAATATTTTTTTGAAGTGGAGAGAGTGATAAAGTGAATCATTGTAATTCTGTAATAACTTAACACAAAGTATGTGTCCAAAGGCAATGTATGCTTCTCTTCATCTGCGTGCTAATCGAATTTTTTTTTCAATGACGAAAAACATTTAATATTTTGCAAGATTTTCACTAACAGAATGATCTAGTGTATATTTCAAGCTTCTCAATTAGTGAGTAAAATAATTGAAGATTGAGAAAACTAATTGAATAAGTTTTGAACTTTTGTAGAAAAGTGTTGTACATTATTGTATATTTGATCACTCTCGTCGTTCATATTTATTTAGTGCTGGCTGTCCAGAATGACTGCATGCGGATTGTCACTAGTTTTTTTGGATGCCAAAAATAAACGTGGTCTAAGTTATATAATCATAGATATTCAGGTCATATATATGCCAGCATATCTATGTGTCTTCTACCGCATTTATCACGGGGAGTGTTCCGAAGAGCTATTTCACCTGATTCCTGCCACCGAATTCCACCTTCGACACGCAACAAGTTAGGATAACATCCACACCATCTGGATGTGTGGCGGTCCCACACAGTGCGGTTTTCAAGGAGCTTTCTTCCAGGTACTACAAAGCTGTGGAATGAGCTTCCTTGTGAGGTGTTTCTGGAATGATGCGACATGGATACCTTCAAAAAAGCGCATAAACCTTCCTTAAAGGCCGGCAAGCTTCCTGTGATTCCTGATGTGGGCGGTGGAGATCACTTAACACCAGGCGACCTGTCCTCCTAATCGATAAAATAATATAGCGTATAGATGACCTGAGAGCCCAATAATTTGTGACCAATTTTGATTTGCCAGTGTTATATTCAAACTAGACCAAAGATGAACAACAGGCTCATTTCCATCTTGAGGAATCCGAGGACAAACCAGGATTCGGCTGACGAGGGGTGACTGATGACTTCGGCAATACTAAGACGAGCATGAGCATAAGAAGTAGCATTTCATATTATCTATTTGAAGGTCTTCAGTTTATATCTACATTGATACATCACGAAAAGAAAATTGTGAATGTGATATGGTAGTTTCTGACATTCAATGAGTGAATTGAAATTGTATTCTGAATAAAAATATATGAATTTCATGAGTTGCGGGCACGGCTAATTTTTTTAGTGTAAAACCCAAGCTGGTTGCGCGTATCAGCAATAACAGTGCAATATAGGACTTAAAATATTTAATCCTAACTAATATCCGCCACTTCACACAAAATAGGACATATAAGCAGACCAACAGACAAGAATACCAAAAATACGTCCAATTATCCAGATTTCCCAAAAAAAAAAGAAAATTATACAGACAGAGGCGACAGATTCAAAGTTCAATCAAAAAATATGTTATGTTAAAAAGGTATGAAAATGAAATTACTAAAATTAGATTTCGTATATTTATATTAGTTATATATATATTTACATATGAACCTGTAATCAGACTATACAGTTATAAAACAAATATCACTTCAAACCTGCGATCGAAATTATAAGATACAGTGAAATAAGCATAATATTAATAGTAAATGTTACATTACATATCATAATCATTTCAACATATTTCGTTGAAACATTCGGGTCAACTAAATGAACACGATCCGTTTGAAAGTAAAGCGATACCTCGATACGCCCCAGTTGCCTTTAATTACATCACAACCAATAAATAATATCTAAAGCTATTCGCAAGATTGAAGCCATGATGCTTTCAGAGAATGGAAAACGCCGTTTTACTTTTTATCATCTATTTAATATATGTCAATACTCTGTTATCTCTATGTAAAGGCTTATACTACATAAACTTACAATAAACTATCGTATAGACGTGTGTATATGTCAATGCGAGCGCTAGTTAGTGATTCAATATTTAAATTATAATGCTAAGCGTGGCTGACTGTTTACGAGATGTCAATCAAAATTTGTGGCAGCACAATACAGTAATAGAATAGTACTTTAACTTCACACTAGAGCGACCGAGAACACTTGAAATTATCATTTTTTTTTGATGATGTCAAACGACAAACAAGGAGCGTATGTGTCACCTAATGTTAAGTGATCACCACCGCCGTACATGAGTGTAATGAGGTCGCGGTGACGTCCCGTTTTATACTCACCCTGATGAGGCACCGATAAACCGTGAGAAACGCCGATTTAAATAAATTTAAGCTGAATTAAATCAATAATAAATAACGTATTTATGCTGCAGAAAAGATTTATTGAGTTGAAATCAATATTATGAAAGTACACTGCCAGTACATATATAGGAGAGCCTCTTGTAAGCTCATAAGGATATTGGCCAATATAAAAAGAATAGTGATGTTCATAACATCAATATCTTTTAACGTAGATTGCATTATATTTTACAATAAACCACTAAATGACGAAAAATTACCAACAAAAAAAATTATCGTCATAAATTAATATCTTAGGCCTATTATGATGTGAAAGATAATTTGAATGATATAATAGTTTGGATTAATGGATGTAAATTTATTATAAGTGAATGTTACGTTACACTCATTTGAATACAATATTTCAAGTTTCTTTTGTACTTCATTCTGACTTGCACGAAATAACTTATAAAGCTTTATAGCGAATAGGTTTTTGAATTAGAATTAGAATTTGTTATATACCTTATATTACAAGTTTTTGGATTACGTTCCTAACGCGCTTTTAGTGTCTGCAATAGAAAAAGAATTTCTTCTCTCGTCACTTGTACTAGTTCTTGTGTAACTGCACTCTCGTACTTTTTAATTTAAAGTATTTATTCGTGTTATTACATCATATCGAAACTATCCAACAATCTTAATGCCATTCAAGTTTTATTTTGTATTAAAAGTACACTCTAGTCGGTTACGTTTAAAACTTCGCCTATTATCGCATTTGCATAATAACTGCTAAGGGGCACAATTATAATTAACACTTTGTACGTTCGACATTAGTATACAAGAGGAAATGTAAAGGACATGTAGCAATTAAATATCTGTTTGTGTGTCTCACTATGTTATTAGAAGGGAAAGTAGAACGGACTTGCCGTAATCATAATGTAACTTTAAACTGTTTCAATATTTATATATAATACGCGGACTGATCTACTGGCGATCAAATATAACGTTTTTCATACTAAATATTTACTTGACGCGAGATTGGATACTTGAAATCGTACTAATTGGGACGCATTTTAACGGCTGTCAGTAAATTAAAATCAAAATGTTTGTTACTTATTCTTATTATTACTTAGATAACATGACGACAAGAGACAAGCAAGACAATGCAGCGCTCAGAATTTTGGGTTCAATCAAGAACAAGGGTGCGAACAAATTACGTGCGGCAACCGCACGAGCCCATGTCCGATCCGAGTTGACCTTTATTTGCCGCGCGAGCCAATAAGTTGATATAAATCTAGTAGAACTTGACTGCCGCGCGGCAATCGATCCAGCTTGCGGCCCGCGGCGGCTAGACAAACCACTTCACTCTTGTATACCAAATTAGCAATAACTTTAATATTTATAGCACCTGG